>NW_026555341.1:28273728-28375710 GCF_029017545.1 Prosopis cineraria
TTATAATTTTTAATTTCAAACCACCTTGTACTTCATAAATGTTATAGCTAATATTACAAAGTTTAATTTAAAACTTACTTTCACCTAATAACATTTATATTTTGAATAACTATTAAGTATTATTATTTACTTAAAATTATTTTTTATTTTTACACAGCCCATGTGTCACATGGCCTACGTACTAGTTTTAATGTGTGTTTGGATTTAAAAAATTTACAACTAAGGTTAGGATTCAACTGAGGTTAGAAAACTGAGGTTAGAAAAAAAGTCAGTTGATGTAACGTGATTTATGTTTGAATACTATTTTTAAAAAGTCAGTCAGATAAACTGAAATTCGTTTGCATGGTTTAATTCAAAAGTCAGTTGAGATATTTAATAGCAAAAAATAAGCATGAAATTTTTGTCTTAATATTAAATCTTAAATAGCATGTTTATTTTTTTTGGACTAGCTAATCAATAAAAAAAAATTAAAGTTAAAATCACAACTAATAAGTAAAATATCTTAAATATTCAACCATGAAAACAATAAAAATTAATATTTAATTGATATGATTTATAAGTTGATCTCTAATTATATTAAGAATAATCCTTCATACATTTAAATTTGGGTATTTTTCATATAATTACAAACCTATTCTTCTATATTTCCAAAATGCATTGACCTGAAATTTATTTAAAATTAAAAAAATTGATGGTGAGGCATTTTAATGATATTATGTATTTTGATACAAATTTACTAAAGAGAGTTGCTCTAGTGGAGTAAGTTCTTGTGTTCCAGGTCCTGATTATTTTATTTTATTTTTTTAGCCTCAAAAAATTAATAATTATGCCCCTACCTTAATTAGATTTTTTCCCCTCTCTCTTTCCTCTCTCTTTCTTTTCAAACGTAAAAAATGCTAATTGCTAGGGAACAGAGTGAAGAAGCTGAGGAACCATCTTCCATCTCTGTCTTTTTTTTCTCCTTCCTTCTCTGTTCTTAGTGGCCGTTGGCGTGAGAGAGGGAGTTGTCGTGAGTTCACCATTGAAGGCAATGAAGTTGTGCTTTTGCCCTCTTCCCCTGAATCTTCGATAACAGAGTTATCTGAGCTTGCAGTTTCATGTACAGAAACAGTGAGAGAAGAGCCATCTGAGCTCGAATGCAACCACCCAACTCTTGGCCCATTCCTTCCATCTTTAACCACAAACCCATGCTGGAGAAAGCATCCTATCATTGACTGCACACCTACAGATGCAGCAACTTCTCGAAGAAGCAGCTAGAGTGGCCAAGTAGTGAGACGACGGAGTAGAGCTTAAAGCAAAGGGTTTCTTACTGATAAACGACATAGCCAAAGACGAAGTAGATGAAGCAAAAGTAGCCATTGCAGGAGTGGGAATAATTAGGTTTCTTGGTAGGAAACGAGAACATGAGATTGTGGGTTCTTGAGAGAAGACTAAGAGAGAAAGAAGCACTACCCACAGTGCAGATTGTAGGATCATAGGAGCTTGGACGTAGCAACTTCTGCATCACACCTTTCAAGCATTTCAGTCTTCGTTCATAAACTCAAAGCATTAGTTGCAAGCTCAGATAACTCTGCAATCATGGGACGGCAGTAACGAAGAAGGAGGCTTGGGACTCACAGACTTGGGTAGATTGCAGATAATGAGGAGAGAGAATAAAAATTTAAAAAGCATTTAATGCTCCCACGTTAATTCACCCAAGTGCCAGAACGCCAATGAAAAAGCTGGGTTGACGAGCTTCATTAAGAACGCTGGTTGAGAGCCTAACTATGGTTGATGTTTTTTTATTATCCAAACATGATAAATTGAGCTTTTTACATCCCAACCTAGGTTTAGGCCATCCTAACTTAAGTTAGAATGTTATCCAAACATGCACTTAAAGTTATAGAAACTTTGGTTTCAAAAACCTATACTACAGTATAATTTTTAATATTGTTAGGACATTCTATTAAAGATTATAACCACATACATTTTTATTTGTAATAATTTTGAAGTATTTAACATTATTAATTTGTCCTTGTAATATAATTGTCTATTCTCCTCACACTTTAAATAAATTTAAATAATTAAAAATGAGAATATGTAAATAAATAATTAAAAGCATTGTGTTTAAATTAATAAATTTAATGAAACAAAAATGTATATTATATTAACTAGCTAATTTATTTCTGATTATATTAAACAACTATTGCATTAATTTTTTCCAAATGTTTGAAGTGATATTTTAGCCACCTTATGTATCTAATTTTTAAAGTAATTACTATATAAACAAGGTTATATAACTAAGAAAAATTAAAACATGAATTTAAAAAGTAAAATATATGTGCATAAAATTTTTTTGGATAACTTGAATGATTTTTAAACATCTTAAATAGTGGAATTTTTATTTAATATATGTGACTTAACATTTTTTTGGTCGAAATATATGTAACTTAACATATAACTAGTGCTTGTGTGTATAAAATGAAATATTAAAAATATAAGGTAAGTTTTTGTTTTGTGAATATTAATTTTAGAGGAGGTTCATATAAGTTTTGAAAAACAAAAAGATTACGTAATTAAAATAAAGTAGAGGAAATTTTTTTAAATAGTGCTCAATTTTTTTGAGGGACTAATCTTATGACTACTAACTGTGAGGATACCCAGAAAACCAAAGGGGAAAAAAAAAAAAAACTCAGTATATTTTAATCTAATAATTTTGAAGAGTTCTTCCAAATAAATTTAATTAAAAAAAGATTAGAAAAAAATTAATTAAAAAATTAACGTTTTTTTTTTAATTTTGGAGGTGTTAGATCCTAAACAATGCTGTAAAAAATGAGTATGGATTACATATCCATCCTTGATGGGAATCAGGTAATGTTATCAAATTAATGAATATTAATTCAGTATATTTTGGTTTAATGAGGTTTACCAGAAACCAGGAACTTATTGTGAATTAATTCTTGATTGAATTCAATTTGGGAAGTTTATCTCTACATTAATGTGAAATATTCAATCGCAATTTTTTCGTTTTATTATGAGATGAATTTATGATGATTAATTTTTTTTTTTTTATGTGACAGTCTCCCACATTATAAATACTGATGGTTGGTTGAAGGAGAATTCAATTCACTACTCAGCAAATACCTCTTCTCAATGTTCATTTTCTTTCCCTCCCTCTCTGTCAAAGATCACCCAGTGTTTGTTTCTTCATTTTCTCTCTCTCTCAATTAAAGATTTTTCAGTGTTTGTTCTTCATTCTTCTTTCGCTCTTTTTCTCTCTTAAAGATCACCCCAGAACAAATATCTCTTTTCAGGATTCATTCTTCAGTCCCTCTCTCTCTTAAAGATCCATCTGCTGAGCATATTAGAAAGAACTATCGTAGTGTGGTCTCTGGGTGGATAGTTGGTTAGATCTGACTGTGCATTTGGTATGACTTCAACCCATACTCTATTATGTTTTGGATATCTGTTTATATGGTTATTTCCTTAAGAGAAGATAATAAATTATTTTTTAAAAGGAAGATTTGTGAGGAACTCTGGACTCTGGAGTGACTGTGCTGAGGTGGTTTCACTGTTAACTGATGAAGATTATGGCGTTTTCCCTATTTATCAAAATAATAAATAAATAAATGTTAACTTTTTTGATGCTTTATGCTACTTTTTTAAAAAAGGAAATCTTTTTGGAATTTTATTTTTATCGAATGGAATTTTATTTTATTTGAAAGATTAACATTTAATATAAAAGAAATTTTTTTGGGATTCTTTCTAAGAGAAAGGAAAATCAAATCATCTTTAATTATAGAATTTTTCAAGTACCTAAGATATCGACGTAGCATAGTAGTAGAACACTGAAAATCTTTGAGGGTCTAAAACTTTGCTGGAATAAAAAATTACCAAGAGTCAATATTCACTATAATTCGATGGAGGCATTGTTATTTATTAACTGCACATACTCTGAGAGTCATTTTTTATTTGACACTATTATGAAGATTAAAGAACTTGTTATGAGAAATTGAATGATCACTTTTGATCCTCTTCATAGAAAAACAAATAGATATGCCGATCTCTTAACCCATTGACCATCACATGATACATTTAATATTAGGATTTTTGATATTCTACCTCTCTTAGTTTTAGATATGATTAAATTTTAATCTCTTTATACGGTTTTGCCGTGATCTTGTAATTAAAAAAAAAATCATCTTTAATCAGAAGAATTGAAGAGAAAGATCTTGGTCTTAAATCATGGAAATTTGCAAGATTGGAAGACACTAATATATCTTTTTTATTCGAGAATTAATTAAAACGGAATTCACCAGAATCACATTTATTGTTGCAAAAAAGAAAAACGTAAAATAAGAATAAATACTAAAAGGACATAACAGAGCCTTCCAAAAGATCTAACACGACAATTCTAAAAACAATTTCTTCTTCTTTTTTTATTCCAAATATTTGACACCTATAATCTGAGGAGCTCATCAGATATTTTCCAGTCTTCTTCAAGAGAGAAGAAAATTGGGTCTGGTGGAAAGTCTAGTGGTTCCTGCTTGACTTGTACATGATTCATTGGAAGCCTTGTCTTGTTTACAATAACAAAGGAAGATTCATTCTCTTGATTCTTCTTTTGAAGTTTTTGATTCTCATCTATTAACCTTATGATTTCTGATTCCAATTCTATTGTATGTTCTCGGTTCTCATCTTTCAACCTTCTTATTTCTGCCCCAAATTCCATCATATATTCCTGCTTTGACTTCCAAACTTCTTGATTCTCATCTTTCAACCTCTTGTTTTCTCTCTGAACTTCTTGGCTCTCATCTCTTAACCTTTTAATTTCTGCTCCAAATTCTGTCACATATTCTTGCTTTGACCTCTGAACTTCTCGGTTCTCATCTTTCAACATTCTGATTTCTGCCTCCAATTTCATCATGTATTCATGCTTGGACCTCATAACTTCTCTGTTCTCATCTTTCAACCTTTTAATTTCAGCTTTAAATTCCATCATATATTCCTGCTCCTCCTTCCTCTGAGCTTCTTGGTTCTCATCTTTCAACCTTTTGATTTCTGCTTCTAATTCCCTTGCGAATTCCTGTTTCTTCTTCCCAACTTCTTGGTTCTCATCTTTCAATCTTTTAATTTCTGCTTCCAATTCCATCAGGTGTTCTTGTTTCCTCTGAAATTCTTGGTTCTCATCTTTCAACTTGTTAACTTCCGCTTCCAATTCCATCATGTATTTTTGCCTGCGAGCTCTTGACCTCGCAGCAGATTCTCTGTTCTTCATCCTCCTCCTCTGCTTTCTTTCATTTACAGTGCGACAATTTCGACCTTCTTGATCTGCAAGTCCTGCTTTTCTGCTTAGGCTTCCTTGATTGCTCCTTAATGGTTTTCGAGTTGCATTAGCCATGTCTGATTCCTCTTCAACAGCAAATTGGTATGCAGCTGCAAAGCGTCTGAAAACAAGAAAATATTAAATTAAAATCCTCAGGGGGGAAAAAAACGAAGAAGAGGAGAGAAAAGAGAGGGGGCAACGAGGAAGGCATTTTTCTAAACTTCATATGCAATCTCATGAAGATGATGGAGATTAAATTGATCAAAGTGCTTCACTCACACACAGCAAATTTGTACATGTATCAATTCCCAATGAACTGGAATCCAAATATAGATTCTTTATTGTTGCTGCATAGGCGTGTGTATGTACAGTGATCGAAGACGCTCACTTACGCAGCGTTTAATCACCAGAAGACTTTCGATTTGCCTTTTCTTTCTCCTATTACAATATCTAAAATTTGTATATGTATATCACATACATTCCCAACGAACTAGAATCCAAATATAGATGCACAGTCACACACACACACACACAGAGGTGGAGATAAGGATACCGAGATATGTTTGCAACGCCAAATCTGTTTCTGCTTTTGCTTAAAAACACATTGTTGAATGATTAAATAATAACTCAAAATTCCCTAAAATCTCAACAGGATATTAAAAATCACTTCTGGCTCAAAGAAACGTTTACAACATCTAGAATCCCAATTCAGATGTAAACTCCAATATCAACAACAACTAACGTTCTGAGAGCATCAAAGGAAAAAACCAAAGTGAGCTGAATATCATAAATCAAAAGAGTATCGTTCAGATTTACGAAGTCTCTAGAGGAGCACATCCTAAACCAATAAATATCCCCATAAAACAAGTTCAACTCAGAACCTCATGAATGAAATATCTAGACAACGAGAATGAAATAAGAGGGAAATCAAAAATACAATCAGACTTACTTCTAACCTCTCCGGAACTTTCTCCTCCAACCACGATCAAGCTCACAGTCTCACACGGCAAATGAGAGGATTGGCCGCATCTACTTTATGCGTCTGATCGCCCGCCTTTATCATGGCTCTAAGCGGTAGTGTTAATGCCAATTGCCAAAATCTCATTACGAGATTCGCCGCATCTTGTAATTGCTTTTCTTCTCCGATCACTTCGATCTTCTCTGCCTTTATCTCTCACCATCTTTGCCGGAATTGAAGCGCTGAAATTGTGCTGGACTGAATAGCATCCGTTCGCCGTGATTCATGTGCCGTCTTTCCTTATTCGTAATGCGTCAACGCTTGACAAAGAAATTGTTCCTTTCTCTCGCAGTTGCTCGCCGTTTTGTTGTGTTTTGTTTTAATTTATCCGGTTTTAATATATTCAAAATCGGTCAAAATATCAGTTCACAAATTAATAATCCAATAAAAGGTCAAATCCGATTTAAACCAAATATAATTAAAATAATATAATTTAAATAAAAATATGCTTCCTCTCTTTATATTTGTAATAAAAACTATCACTTTTTATTTATTTTTTTATATAAATAAAATTATCTATTTCAATGTAAATTTATTACATATTTTTTAAATCATTTTTTATAATTTACATTAATAAAAAATAATTAATACAAGCTTATATTGATTAAAATAGATTATTTAAATTTATTTTTTTATTTTTAAATATAATTATTATGATTAATTAATTTTTTTAAACTGTGTGATATACTTTTTTTTTTATATAAAAACAGAGGAAGTATCAATTATCAAAATATTAATCTATGTTTAAAAGTAATGTCTCATGCAAGATACAACCATAATGATAATTCTCACAATAATAAAATATCATAATTTTTTAAAAAAATAAAGAGTTGGTCAAAGAGTTTTCTACGCTAGTGATAGTGAGCACAAGGAAGATCAAGAAATCATTCAAATTCCAAAGTTTTCCTGCACCCCATTATTTTCAAACTCATCTAGTGTAAATTTTTAATTTTAATCTTCTTTTAATTTTATTTTATTAATAAAAAAAATAATTATGGTATTCGAGCCAAATTTATTTAAGTTCAAACTTGGCCTGAATTTCTTTCGACTTTTTCAGGCATCCTGAATAAACTCAAAGTAAAAAAAAAATTTAAACTCTCAAAACTGACCCTAAAATTTTTTAAATTTATTTGAATTGACATGTGCTTAGCTTAAATTATTGCTTTACCTCCTCCTTTTGATTTTTTTTGTGCTTTTTTTATTTTTATTTTAAAATATCTTTCACTCCCTGCCTTTTTATTTTTCCTTTATTTAATAAACTAAAAGGATTAGGTTTTAAAGAAGTGAAAAAATTATATACTTAGTCTTATGAACATGAGGTATTTTATTTCTAATTAAATCAATACATATGCATGCAATATGTTTAATATATAAATTATTTATTCTATAACAATTTTTTGTTATTAATATTATTAACATATTAAAACCACTTAATTGAATAAAAATATACTTCCCCTGTTCAAAAATGTAAGGCATTTTTAACTGAATCTCACTCCCAATAAAATAGTTATCTACTTTCAAACTAACTCCATCTTCACACATTTACTTCTATTAAATATTCCACAATAAATGTAAAGTCATTCATTAATAGGGACACTTTTGAAAAAAAAAGGTAATAATTACACTTTGAAAGATTAAAAATGCTTTATATTTTTTTAATATCTAATTCCTCAAAAAATCCTTTATATTTTTGAATAGATGGAGTGTTAAATATTTAAAAATAAATACTTAAGTCATGCCCTTAAAAGAAATATATGCTATTTTGTTGAGTTTCTTTCACAATTTTTTTATTTTTTAACTAGTCATGAATTATTTTTTTTGGTAGCCAATCCTTACAACCAACAATCATAAGATTAATTTCTTGCAAAATCTGAACGCAAGATGAGTTTGTTGATTTTTTGTTCAAGATCTGAACCTGTATGTAGATAGACGGGCCTCTTGTACTCTTGAGCTTTTTCAATTGATATATATATATATATATATATATATATATAATATATTAATGACCAAAAAAAAATTGACACACACACACATATATATGTTAGTTTAGATGGACAATGATCTTTCAGAGCCCAATGATTCCTAAGGTCCATTATTCCTTGGGTTCACAAATTTAAATATTACTATTACTTTGATCGGCAGTGTTCATAGCGGTAGTCTTCCTGTTGTTATTTTCTTGTGTTTGGATTTTGGTTTAATTTCTTGATAAGTCTGTTCACTGTTGTTAGTGTTTTTTTTTTTTTGCCAAAAATGTTGTTATAGTTTGCTTGTGTTTTTTTGGTGAGTTTCTTTGGGGTTAGCTTGTAATCTTTAGGTTGTGTTTGGATGGGTGGATTTAAATTAAGAATTTGGATTTAAAATTTCATTTTTGAAATTTATAAATTTTAAATTCTTTGTTTGGATGATATAAAAAAATTTAAATTATAATATCAAAATTCTTTGTTTGGATCTAAAGAAAAATTTTAAATTTTAAATTATATATTTGAATTTAAAAGAAACTTGGACGACTAGCCAAAGTCGATCAAATGGCCAACTTCTATCAGGATCAAATAGTCAAAGCCGACTGGGACTGTAGCACTGGCGATGTCCGTGATGTGACAGTTGACTTCCACCGAGACCAAAGCAACATGAAGATAGGAATCGGATGGCCAACTTCCACCAAAACCAGATCGATGACAATAATGGAGACCGATTGGCTGACTTCAATTGGGACTGGACTGATAGCAATGATAGGGACCGAACGACCAACTTCCATAAGGACTAGACCAACGGAGATCATTAAGACTGAATGATCGATTTCCACCAGGACCGAACTAACAATGACCATCAAGACGGGACTCGGTTGAAGTTGGTCGTCTAATCCCTATCGTAGCTGTTCGTCCAATCCCAGTAAAAGTTGGCCATCATGTCTTGGTGGTTGCTGTCAGTTTGATTCCAATAGAACTCAGCCGTCCTGTTAGGTCAAGTTCTAGTGGAAGTCAGCCATCTCTGATCTCATCATTATTGTCACTGTTAGTCCGTCTCGATGGAAGTTGGTCGTCTCATCCCGATCATCATGGTTGATCCAGTCTCGGATAAAGTTGGCCGTTTGATCCCTATCGTCAACATCGCCGTCAATCCTGTCCCACTGGAAGTTGATTTTCACGTCCTGGTCTTTATCGTCAATCTAGTCCTACTAGAAGTTGGTCGTCCTGTCTCGGTAATCACCGTCAGTCCAGTTCTAGTGGAAGTCTGCCATCCACTCCTAATTGTCGCTGTCTATTCGTCCCAATGGAAGTCGGCCGTCCAATCCATGTTGTCGTCGTTAGTTCGATCCTAAAGGAAGTTGGTCGTCGAGTCCCCAGTGGTCTCGTCCCAATCATTGTCATTAGTCTGGTCCTATTCAATCCTGGTGGAAGTCGATCATCTCATCCTGATCGTCACTGTAGGTCCGGTCCCAGTGAACGTTAGCCTTTCATCTCGATCAACGGTGGTGGTTTGTTTTCATCAACTTCAATGATCCAGTTCAATTATCATTAGCAGGCTAATAAAGCCTTCGTAGATTTAGGTCAAATTACAAAAGAGATTGAGTTAGAATTTGAAATAATAGGGTTTAGAAAGGATTTTAAATTACGAAGAAATTGAGGTAGAACTTGGATTTGGATTTGGGTCGAATCTAAATCCATATATTTTTAATTACCCAAATAATGAATTTGACTCAAATCTAAATTCAAATCCAAATCTAAATCCATATGTATCCAAACATAGCATTAGGCTTTTTTGAGTGTTTCTTTTTTCTTCAGTTATTGGTGATGAATATTAATAAAAAATACTTGTTTTTTGGCCAAAAAAAATCCATCTTTGCTCAATGAAAGAGTAAAAATTGTTGCCCAAAACAAAATTCACAACCATTCAAAAAAAAACAAGAGAAAAAGAAAATTATGTAATATTCAAATGCTTGGTGTTTGGTTAGAGGGGAGGGATTTTGCCCTCTTCACTTGTTTGGTTTGAAAAATTAAAAGAGAGTGGAGGGAAAAAATTTTAAAATCTCCCCTCCCATCCTTTCCAAATCCTCCCCTCTAAATTAGGGGGATTGGGAGGGGAGGGGTAAAAATTTTCATACCTTGATCAATATGTCCTCCATAATAAGTTTAAAAAATGCAGATACACTTTTCTAGTATCTCAATACTGATAAAATGAGGGTAAAATTGTCCATTTATAATTATTTTTTCTCCATTATCCCCTCCCCTTGAATCAAATACTAATCCCCAACTCAATCATGAAAAAGTTCTTTTTTTCTAACTCAACTAAAGGAATAAAAACTTTGGAACCAGCATTTAACCAATGCACGTTCATCAAGAAAAATAGAATTCTTAACGCATGACATTGGCACATGTCTAAATGAGACATAACATGTACTTTAGGCACTTATTTTACTTGTAGTTGTAGAGAAACAAAGTAACAGACACCAATCATGTCTCTTGAGCACTCTACATTTCCATCAACTAGGCAAAGATTCTCATGGTTGGCCAAGATTGAGGATTTTCTTATAAGCATGAAAGAGTTAGATGCCAAATCAAAGCCAATTTCTTCATGTTTTTTCTAATTTGTTGATGATAAACGAGGGTCACAATCTCTTTCAAGTTGATCTAATTCAACCCACTTGTTTGGGTATTGGATATTAATTCACCAAATGCTCTTTCATAAGCACCTCAATAGCCAAAACACCAAAGCTATACACGTCGATCAATTTTCTCCGTCACTGCCATTGTCTATGCAAGCTCTAAATAAGGCAAAATGAACTAAAGATTATCATATAAGTGCTTGAAAGTTTTAAACAAGGTTTCATATGGAACTCACTATTAGAGATAAAGAAGTTTCACATTTCTAGAAATTAGACCATAGATTATCAATATATGAAGCTTGGAATGTTCTAATCAAATAGTTTAAGCTATTTTGGTGAAGTAGTCCACTGTCATTAAGTATACTTAATAAAAAAATTAAGAAAAAAATGTAAGGAAAAAATTGAAGGATGAAAAAAATAAGAGACTAAAAAGAGAAGTAGATGATGATGACGATGATGATAGAATAGAACCTAAGCCTCCTAAAAAAAAAGTACAAGATGAGCCTCCTAAAAAACAGTACAAGCTCATGCAAGAAGAAGAAAATGAAGAAAGCATAGTAGAGGAATCTAAAAATTAGAAGATAGATCGTAAATATAAAAAATCTAGAATGTGTCTAATCAAATGACTTAAATTGAAAAAGTTACGCATATGGAAATTAAGGATAGATTGTGAAAATATAGAGTTTGAGATATGTCTAACCAAATGATTGAAGTTATTTTGATACTATTCTTAAACATACTTAATATAAAAAATTTAACTGTAATGACCCTAAATTTTAGATTAGTTTTATCGCAAGTGGGGAGAAGTAAATTATTGGAATTTCTCTAGTAATTTTCTTGAAGGTCTAGAGTCCAAATTTTATTAACTAAAAGTTTGGTTTTATTTTTTTTAAATTATAGAAAAATTTGTGCTCTTTTTTATAATTTTTGTGTGCCATTTTTTGTACTTTTTCCTTGTGCTCTTTCATGTAATTTTTTAGATTTTCTTTAATCAGATTTTTATCTTCCACCGTGCGAAAAACAGCGAGCATTTTTGGCATTTCTCTTTCTTCTCCACCGACAGTTGCTCCTCCTTCATTTTTGAAAATTCCAAAATCAGTGAGTAGGAGAGTGAGAATCTGATAGTAGCCTCTACCCCTTCTTCGATCTACCCTCTCCGTCTTCTTCCTCCTCCAGTGGGACCGATTTCGGTGACTGTAACATTCTTCCTTGTTCCTGCTGTGGTTCATCTTTGGTCCGTGTGAGAGCAAGAGAAATTTGTGATCAAAAGCTTTGAACTCTCGATCCAGTCACCTCTATTCTCCGCCATTTAACTTGCCCTCGGTGAGAGTAGGAACTTCGCTTGCCGCTGCTGTAATGTCCGTCGAGAACCACTGTGTGGGGGTTGCAGATTGCGAGTCCATCCCTCCCCTGTTCAACTGTGAGCTTCAGTTTCTTCTTCCTTGCAAGCATGGTCAACTCTCCTTCCAACTTCAGTCATTGTTGATCTGAGTAGCATCTCTTTCTTGGTGGTAGTCGTCGATGTGGGCTGAGGGAATTTTAAACTCTGTTCTTTATGTTCAGCTGATTAGGTAAGCTATAATTTTTCTTCCTTCCTCTTTTTGATTTTGCATGTGTATTACTAGATGTTGGCTAGAAATGAAGCCTTGATTTTCCTATGTTGAGGCTGTTAGGAGAATAAGAGGGAGTATGGGAAATTTTAATCAAACTAAACTTTGAGGATTTATATAAGTATTTGGTTATTTTAAGAGGAAATGGGTTCAAATGACATTTTTTTTTTCAAAACATATATTGAGAGCTGTTGGAATGAATTTTAAGGGAAAATATGTTGGAATCGTAGATTTAGAGTAATGCTTTTGAAGTGTTTGATGAAATGCCGACTAGGAGAACTTGCCATATGATGACAAGATATATATGATAATTATATTGTTGTTAATTTAATAGTTATTAGTAGATAATTTTTTTAATGAAAAATGGAAGTTGATTAGTTTATAGGACAACCCTTGTAAAGGATGTTTGATGAATGTTTAAAAAGGAAAATTTTTGGTCTTTAAGTGGCAAAAAAAATGTGATAGGTATGTCATCATTGATTAAATAATCCTGTAAGGCATATGTATTTTGCAATGAAAGTTAAAATAGAAATTTGAGATTTTTAGGAGAGATATTTGAGTTGGTAATTTAAGAATTAAATCGCTATTTATATATTTTTCTTGGAATGTTTGATGCAATGTTGATAAAGATAAAAGTAAAAGTTTTCTTTCTTTTATTTTTTCTGTTGTTTGGGATTAAATATTTTTGAATGGTAAAGCATGTTTTAGGAAATGACAATGGTATTATTTGAATATTAGGAATTTAAAAACAAAGCATTTTCATATAGGAGACTAGTTTGGAAGTAAATTATACACTTGAGAATTATACATTCAAGTGAATAGCATCCCTATTAATTTATCAATAAAATTTCTTTTACTGAAACATTACATTTTATGTAGATGATTTTTAATTATCATTATTGATTGTGTTAAGTATTGGGCATTTGCTAATTAAATTAGTTTATCTTGTGAAATTATATATTCAATTTTGGCAAGGAATAATTGAGATATGATAGGTACATGTATTTTCCTTCTGGGTTATATTTTTAAGACTGATGAAATTATTTTGACCAATTTTTAAAAAATTTTTGTTACCAAATAAATGCAAGAATGAACGTTATTATGAAATTTTATTTCGACGAATATTAAATTGAAGTTTGAAATGATTATGCAAGTTTGATGTTGAGAATGCAAATTGTAATTCAGAAAATGATTATTCTTGCATGTTTGGAAAGTGAATTTTAGATGACTATGAGCAGAACATTGGTTGCTAATGATAGTTTCGTTAGCCTTTGGCGCGTCATAGTCAATAACTAGCTAGTTTGATTTTTGTGAGCTCTATTCTCACGTCTGTTATTCATAGGCCTTGTGCCTGCGTCTATTTCGTGACTTCGACCACGTTTGGTTAGTTACCCTCATGGACTGTATGTTCACGTCTGATTCGTGGTTTCAACCATATCTGGTTACTTACCCTCATGGACTGTGTGTCCACGTCTGTTTTCGTGGCTCTGATTATTTTACCCCCATGAATTGTGTGTTCACGTTTGTTACCTGTTTTGTTAAGTCTTCAAAATTTTAAATTTTCAATTAACTTGTATATTTTAAATTTCAATGATTTCAATTAGTAAGTATATTATTTTAATTCACATGTGAATAATTTAGTTTTTTCAAACATGATAGAATAAAGCAATTTCAATTTATTCTCATTTTATAGTTATGATTAAGATTTATAAATTTAATATTTAATTATCATATTTGCAATTATTTTATATAATTGTTTGCGTTTATTATTTTTACTCTTTTAAACTCCATTTTTCGAGATGCTATTCACTAGAAAATGTTTTAGTCTCAGATTCATTAGCTAATGCTGTATCTCTTGGGGATCATTAAAAGGTCTATCACTGGTTGGGAAATGGAGAATGCTGTAGGTTTTGATATATAGTTTGAATTATGAAATTGTATTTTGTAAATTAAATTTTAGGTGCTCCACATATGCTATAACTAGGATCCTTAGTTCGATATATATATATATATATATATTCTGTTTGTTGGCTGAAAGGAGCTGAGCTCCTGGATGACTGATATTTGATTGAAAATTTGTATTATAAAATTTTAGAAAATCTTATGTACATGAGAGATTTTTTCAAAATTTCCACAAATAAAAAATATTAAGGCATCATTTTAAATGACAAGTATTTTTAAAAATAGAAAATTTCTTGAATTAGGCTTAAGGGATGTGTATTTAGGTGTATATCCCGTGTCGGTCACTTTCATATTTCAGGACGTGACATTAACACTCACCCAGAGCATCATAGCCATATGTTCCAGCAAATGTTGTCCAAATTGATGAATCAAGCTTCAAGAATCTTGTTGTGCTGAAATCTGAGACATGGGCTTCACGATTTGAAGACAGTAAAATATTTTTGCTAAATATGTCTCTATGGACAATTGGTGGATTGCAATCATGATGCATGTAAAATAAAGTTTGTACTACACCCTTGATAATATTAAACCTCTTTCATCGAGCCAACTTTAATGCTTTATCATCTCTAAGCATATTAGCTAAGCTCCCTCTTTCCATGTACTCATAGGTAAAACATGCATGCAAAGCAAAATCCATACAACTTCACAATGTTTTGGTGACGTGTTTCTGTCAAGACCTTGATCTCACCGTTGAAAGCTTTTGTACTCTCAATATCAAGGTTCTTAACTTCACATATAAACTTTTTTACGGCAAAGACTTTTTCCTTTCTAGGCAATGTCAGCTTGTAAACTTTTCCACATGCTTCTAAACATATGCAGTATTTTTCATGAAAGTTCTCAGTTGCTTCAATTATGTCATCATACATAAATTTTCCATCAAAGTGCCATATTGAGAATAGATTGTCTCTTTTGGCTCTAGGTTTATGTTCTAAAGCTCTTGAGTTTCTTTTCCTACAAATAACAAAAATCCAAACTAGCCCCAACAAAACAATTATTGCACCTACTAAAGAAGAAGCAACCAGTAGTACAATTTTCTTTTTGTTACCTTCTCCAAGTAGTTTTATAATTCAAACATTACAGGGTCTCAAACCTTGGATCTTCCTACACAACTTTTTGTTGTGACTCAAATCCACTGGATTAGAAGAATTGAAGATTCCACTATTTTGTAAAAGCCCCTCTAAATTATTGTAAGAGAGATTGAGGATTGACAAGTTTGCATTGCTGTTAGAAATTAGAGATAGGACCTGACAAAATGTTGTGAGACATATTCAAGCTTATCAAGCTGTTGAGTTTACTAAGATCCTTAGGGATTTCTCCAGAAAGTGAATTGTAACTCAAATCCAAAAAATCTTGTAAGTATTTAAGACTTCCAACTTGGTATGGGACCTTGCTAATGAAGTCATTGTTGCTCAAATTTAAACGCATCAAATTTAAGCAATCCCTTATTTGAGGAGGGACTTGACCTCTTAACATGTTTGATGACAAAGTTAAAGTCTGCAAATTTGACAACTTTCTAATGCTAGTCGGTATGAAACCTGAAAGTTTGTTGCTACTCAAAGATAAAACAGACATCCTAGAGAAATTCCCTATTTAGGGGGAATCTCTCCAGATATTTGGTTGGATGATAAATCAAGCTCTACTAATTGGTCTAACTGAAAAATCTCATATGATATAGTGCCATTGATTGAGTTTCCAGCCATGTTAAAAGATTGCAGGCTCTTACAGGCACCCCAATTTGCAGAAAGCTTACCTTATACCCTATTGTAGCTGATGTCAAAGTGAGAAAGATTAGGATACACCCCAAAATGTTGATCTGCATAACCTGTTAGTTGGTTATGTTCAAGTCTAACTCTATAAAAAGCTGGATAGTTTCTGAGGCTTATGGGGATTGGACCAGTGAAACTATTGTAGGTAGCACTGAAATTAACTAGCTTTCTACTTTTACACACTTGTGGTGGCAACTGTCCAGTGAATTTGTTTTCAGCAAGATGCAAAACAGTTAAAGAAGAGAGGTTTCCAAATTCTTAAGGAACAGGTCCACATAAATTATTTATGTGGGAGCGCACATTTGATAGATCACTCAATCCACCTAAAATGTGGAGGAATAATGCCTGAGAATTGGTTTTGAGACATCCTAAGGACACTTAAATGTGTACAATTCCTAAGAGATAGAGGAATAGGTCTATAGAAGCTATTACCATCTAGAGCTAACATAGTTAAATTTCTTATATTCCCTATTTCGTTTGGAATTCTACCACCAAGCTTGGTGTCTTAAAGAAGAAGATTTCTAATCCCAATCAATCCAATCTTGGGTTGATCAGAACCATATGGGAAAAGACGTGGGTCTAATGTCCTAGTTATGGGGTTACAAGAAACATCAAGCTCATAAACAAGAGTCAAAGAGAAAGAGGTAAAGTCCCATTGAGGAGATTTCCAAAAAGGTCAAAGAATTGCAATTTAGACAGCAACCCAATGTTTTCTGGTATACTTCCAGTAAGGTTGTTTGTGTTGAGATTAAGATGAAGAAGATTTGAAAATGTAAAGAAGTTTAAATTTTGAAGGGTACCTTCAAGACCAGTGCATGCAAGGTTTATTTCAATCACACTTCCTGCAGAGTTATGATCACATGTTATTCCATACCATGAACATGGGCTTTGAGCTGCTTTTGAGCTGTTTTTAGGTGGAAGGACCCATGAATCCAAAACAGGTTGGTATGGGAGACTTTGCTTCCATTTGATCAAAGCTTCATATTTAGTAATTCCTAAAGTGAAATGACATGACGGTGACCAAAAAAGTAAGCAAGTAAGATGAACTACAAGGATGATAGAGATTTTATGCAGAGGCTGTGCCATTATTAGGAATATATTTTTCATTTCAAAATAGAAATCATTTTTATAGCTTGTTGGGCAAACTTTTGGTCAGATTTATTTTATTCAGGACCATGTAATGGTGGGAAAATGACATGTTAGGATGCAAAAGTTAATATAAGGAGAAATGACACTAGTTTCCCAAAAATTTAATATAATGATACTTAGGTAGATGAAAAATCTAATTCAAGACCATTTGTGATTGTGCGAATGGACTAATAATGTGGAGAACTATGAACAAATTAAATATGGGAAATAGTTTCAGTGCCCATACATGACTTCTCGTTCATGAGTAGATGACAATCCACAATGATGTACTGGTTAAGCACTAATTGTACCTAAGTCAATGTACACTTTATTGAACTCTTATGCCGCATTTTGGTAGATGGGATTGAAGGGCTGGAATTGGGATTGAAATTGAAAAAGCTCAAGTTTTCATGTTTGGTATTGATCATTAGGGAATCCAATCCCGGTCCCTATCTCACCTTACAATGGGATTACCTTATACCACCATTTTCTGGAATTGAAAAATCAATCTTAGGATTGAAATTGTTCAAACAAAATTACCTTCACTCATATCTCTCCCTATTGTCCCTTCTATTACCTTTCTCGAAGGTGTTGTGCCATCTTCATCTTCCTTCTCTAGTATCTCCATCTTCATTTAGGAAGATCTTATTTAATTGCTTAGATGTGTAAGCTTCAAATGACTTTTCCATAGCCTTGACAAGGTCATTTATAGTTTTAGGTGCTTCTTGGTGTTGTGATGCTTGAATTGTTCTAAAATAATTAAGATCTAATATGTTTAAATCAGGGGAATTAGGGGTTGAGAAATCAAGCAAATGTCAAACCCATCCTCACTTGCTGCCAAACGAAAATCCACATCATTGTCATCAATGTGACAAGGAGCATTATCTTATTAAACAAAGATAGTTTTACTTGCATGATTTGTTGGCCATTTGGCTTTGATTGTTGGTAATACTTTGTCAATTAAGAAAGATTTCATCACTTCTTTTGTAATAGAAGTGATTGGTTTTATTTCCATTGTACCTTTGCTCCATTCACACTCCTTCTCCTTGCTGCCTTTTTTGTTACAAATGGAAACAACCTAATCTTCTTAGAGAAAATTTCATTCCCTTATACATCAAATCTAAGTTTAGCCATAGCAACTAGGAACATAACCTTACCAACATTGTTCTTGTTTTTCCATGTTCGATGTGGTGGCTCCTCCCCTACTACCAAGTAGTAGGTCTGGGATTTCTTTGTCATGTAAAATCATTTTTCATTAATATGGATTATGTTATGCATAGACTAAAAAGTAGGGTCATTTGGTATGATTTCTTGTTCTAACATGGACAAGCACCACCTCAATTGAGCAAGCCTGTTTTGTTGCTTCAAATGTGATTTGATTGCACTTGTGTAGTGCCATATAACTCCTTTTTTCTTAAGTCTGATCAGTGATGTTTTGTTAACCCCCAATGTAGTTGCAAGAGACTTATAAGTAGTTTGTTGATGTACAAGAATTGCCATGAGTTGTTGCATGTTCACATCAGGTCCCTTTCTCCCACACCTGTTTGTCTTTCTATGACTTGCATCCATTGTTTCCTTAACTTGACGCCAAATGCGTTAAATAACTCTTATTGAAACTGAATATACTGAAGCTACCTCTCTTGTAGTAATACTCTTCAATTTACCTTGACAGCTTGAGTTTAACAACATCTTGTAAATGGATACATGCTCTTCATTTGATAAGAACCTTCTTTTTTTACACGGTGGTTCCCTTGGTGATTTAATTGTATTGCCCCCTATATCTATCTCTTTCAAAATTTTATAAATGTTAGACTTCTTGGCAGACCATATAATATAATGGACTTTTTTTGCAGAAAAAGGCTCAAGGGAGTTTAGGCTACATTTAAAATTAAGCAAGCCTATAGGAGATGAAAAAGATGCAAGCTGCAACAAGGTACTCTACATTTATGATATTGAGCTTGCATGCCTTTTGCTAAAAAAAAAAGCTTGCATGCCAAATTTTAGCAAACATAAAATGGACCTTACGTCTCGCAAATGAGTGCAGAATAGTTTCAATCTCTTATATTTGCATGAACTACAAGGAAGATTTTAAAAGCAAGAGGTCTTGATTTTGAAGATGGTTTTAACCTTTACCTTTTCTTTTATTGCATTAGAATAAGACGTAGGATGCAAAAGTGAGAAGACATGAAGGGATAGGACAATAAAGAAGAATAGATTCAACCAAAGTAGAAGATTGCTTTAGCTAAAATCATAGGATAACTTATGTGTTTTTTATATTAGTATGAACTCTTATGATAGCAAGAGATTTTGATTTTGAAGATGGTTTCAAAGTTATTTGTTCTGTTGTTTTATTAAAATGAGATATGTTTGAAAAAATGTGAGAAGATGAAGGGATAGGATAATAATTTGTTGGGAAAGGAATGACAAGGTAAGGTCATGGAAATGCTAGAACAAGCCAAAAGCAAATTGAAAGAAATGAAGCAACATCTAACTTCTTTCCTATTATAAAGCATTGATGAGAGAGATTTGAAGTAGGGGTTCATTAGCACATTGGCTTACCCTTTTTTTTATAATATATTTCTTAAGATTCTTCGATTGTGGGTAGCGTTGTTAAGAGTCTCAAAACTTGTGGGCTGGTTAGCACTGTTGGAGTTGTAACCTCTTTGACAAATTCAAGACAACAGTGGTAAGTTATTTGGTTAATGTGTATTTTATTATCTTGAATGTGGAGTTCTTCCTCAAATTTCTCTAGATTTCAAAGTGAATAATTGAAAAGAGAGTCTTGGTACTATGTTTGAGATCCACCCTTGATATGGAGAATTTGCAATAATAAAGTCCTTGTGCATTGTGATGATGAGCATGATGTTCCCTATATTTTTGAATTTTTCCATTCAAATACATGTAGGGGGCATTTTAGTGCAAAAAAATTTCTAGGAAAGTGTTGGATTGTGGGTTATATTGGTCCAGCTTGTTTAAAGATGCTTATAATTTTTGCAAAGCTTGTTTGAATTGTCAAAACTTGCTAGCTGGGGTAAGAGACATGAGATACCTCAACAACCCATAATGTTTTGTGAAGTGTTTGATGTTTGAGGTATTGACTATGTGAGCAAGTGGATTGAAGCCATACCTACTAAGACTTATGATGTAAAGATTGTACTTAAGTTTCTCAAATCTCACATATTTTGTAGGTTTGATGTGCCAAGAGCTTTGGTGAGCGATAAAGGGAGCCACTTTTGTGAAAAGCTCATGACTAATCTCTTGTCCAAATATAGAGTGAAGCACAAGGTGTCTACCCTTTATCACCCACAAACCAATGGGCAAGCAGAGGTGGCAAATAGAGAAGTCAGAAGTCAAGTCAATCATCGCCGAAGTGTCTATCCCTTCATTTGGATAATGCTCTAGGCATATAGGATGGCCTACAAGACACCTATTCGAATGTCTCCCTTTAGGTTGGTCTTTAGTAAGGTGTGCCATCTATTAGTTGAAAATAGAGCATAAGGCTTTTTGGGCTATTAAAAAGTTAAACTTGGACTATGAAGGCTCGGCTAAGGATTGATTGTTTCAAATGCAAGAGCTAGAGTAATTGAGACTTGATTCCTATGAGTCTTCAAAAAAATAAAGTTTTTCCTGATAAAATGATCTTAAGGAAGAACTTCAAAGTTGAAGACTTAATCCTTGTTTACAAGACAAGATACATCTACAAGCATTCAAAGCTCACATCTAAATGGCATGGACTATATTTGGTGACTAAAGTTTTCTCTTATGGAGTGCTCCAACTCAAGGATGAAGCCACGAGATTTACTTGGGATATCAATGGCCACTTATGCAAACTCTACTAGGAGACTGAGGATGAAGAATATGCCATTCACACTTTTGAGCCACCATGTTGTATCTCTCTAACCTTGAGCTTTTACCTTGCTTTATTTGATATATTTGATGATTCGGTATAGTTCAAGTGTGGGGGAGATGAACCTAGTAGGAGTAGAATTTATTTGTTTTGTTTTGTTTGTTTCCTTTTGGTTCTTTGTTTTGTTGAGAGAAAAAATTTTGCAGCACACTTTTGTTATGTATGCATTCATATTGGTCTTATCTTATCTCATCATTAGTTTATAAATCCATATTTTGTTTTGGTTTTTGAAAAAAAGTTTTAAAAAAGAAATCTCTATTTTGTTTTGTTTTATTTGAGGTTACTTAATGACCTAACTCTTTAAATGAATATTTTGATGCTTGAAATGTGGTTGTTTTTAGGATTGAATAGGTGTAAAGTGAACATTCTTTTACCTTAAATTAATGGATAAGAGTAGCACATTACCTTTTGATGGAAGAAGCCAAACACTCATATGTAATTAGTTCCTTAGTGGTGATACCTTTTGGAATTTATTCCACTTCTTAATTAAAGCCACATTTCTTACACTTGCTTGACGGAAAATGAAAGATGACATTTATAAAAATAGCTAAGAGCCAAATAGCTAACTCATTATTATTGATTATCATTTGCTATCCACTTTGAGCTTTTAGTTTGATTTTTAAAAATAAATATTTACCCTATTTTTTCCTAAAGGATGCATGTTACACTTTTATATCTTTTTAATATGTATTGCATTTCCTAGATCAAGTGAGTGGATGCCTATTGTTATTTTTCTATCAATTACTCTTTATTCTCCATTGTCACACCATTATATCCATTATTTCCATTGTTTTCCCAAAGAGTTAGAGGCAACCAGAAGAAAAACAAAAGCAAAGAAAGATTGAAAGAAAAAATATATATGAAAATGAGAAAAAGAAACAAAAGAAAGAAGAAAAGAAATTTTAAAAAAATAAAGAAGTTACTTAGCTCATCTAATTCCATGTTTCATTATTTCTTGTCATTTCTATCCATTCTCATTATGCATATGGTAGGTGTCCACTCAATTGAACTTGGTTATGCTTTGCACATTTGGGGATGTATCTCGATCATAGCATTATCTTAATGCTAACTCTATTTTCTTACATGCATTTTTTAGTGATCCTTCCATAACCTACATTATAATCTAATAAAGTTCACTTAATTCTTGATTGTAAGTGCTAACTTAGTGTTGGAAATGTAGAAGGGTTACAAGCTTATAGTAGGATTTATCCTAGGGAATCTTGAGTGAAATTGAATATCTTATACACTTTGAGGGATGAGAGCAAACACTTAACTTAGAGAGGCTTACTCTTTGATATTGATTCTTGGTAAAAAAAGTTGTTTGTGTTATACATAATTCTTTCTTAATTATTGCCACAATTTTCAATTCTAATGTAATGTGTGTGCACTTTAGCTAATAAAACCTTAATAAATGGTCCTAATTAACATAGAAAAGTGTGTAACAAATGTGTTTTATGAGCCACAACATGTGGCACAAAGGCACGCTCTCTGTACACCGCGGCACACATATCTCGTTATAATCTAACTAATGACATTGATTTTATATAAATCTGATATCCCATTAAAAAGTTAGACATCCAAGTGTATTTTGGCTAATTTAAGTCAAAATCTTCTACTTGAGCATCACAATTTCAAACCATAAATCATTGGTTACTTCTAGGGCATTGATTACGTCCAAAGGGATAAATTACACCCAATTGACCATTAATATACACAATATTACATATATATACAAATTTGGCCAACAAATTACCCATCACTCACATTTGAGAAATTTCACAAACTTTTCATTCAAATTCACATCAATGGCCAAGCTTTCACATTCATCACATATCCACACTATCCACATGTACATATAATAAATTCTTAGCCCAGGTCATCATAAGCACATACATATATATACAATGGGGCTATGACACAAAAATCACACATATATTGGCATTGACGAGCTTATGCACAATCATATACTTTTATGGAAACTTATATAAAATCACCTATTCTAATATACAGATATTCATTATACCAAAACCCTTACAATGGGTGGTTAGAGATATTCTTTAATCTCAGTTCGAATCTTTCCCCTTAGCACCACTAGCGTTAAAACCTTTAAAAATATAAATAACTACGAGTGAGATAAAAATCTTAATAACCAAAATAGTTCATTAAATGCTCATTAATACAAATAACCACATATAAGTAAATAAAATCAAAGTAATAGTTTATATATCAAATGTAAACATAATTTTTCTCTTTCTGAATATTTTCACACAATCACTAGCATGATCATTTATCCATTAATCCTCTAAAACTTCCTTACTTGAAATCATAGACTCTAATGGATCAACTATGTATTAATGACCCAAGCACTCCTTTAGCGATAGAAACACCTGGCCAAAGATATTATATCCCATTTTTGGATTATGGTTTTCTCCTTCACACACACATATGATAGGGGTGTCATTGACTCATAACCGCACCCTTACGGGCATTACAGAGTTGTGAAACTATCTGGATGTCCCATAATAATAGTTCCAATATAATGCTGTACTAGATATCCCATAGTGTCAACCTGATATATTTTGCTAGACTAAATGTCCCATGATGCTAGCCCGACCATATGAATTTGTTTTCACATACATCTTAACACATACCCGTACACACAGGGTGAACTCCCATCCACTATGTTCATGCCTTTATCATGCATAAATCACCACTCCCATGCTTATTTCAATGTGTATACATATATATTAATTTCATTCAAAAGCTCATAATAATGAAATAAACCTTTCAAAACACCTTTAATGCCAAAGCTATGCATATTGTAAAACATCGCATTCAAAAGTTTGTAAGCATTAAAATCATACTATACAAATTTAATCCTATGCAGTTATAATAGTTAATAAATATAACAAACTATATGATTACTTCAACTCTTCTATTCTTAAGAAAGGTTGCCCATGGAACACTTCCTTATTCGCACTTCTTTCACTCAATTCACATGTTACATGCAACAATCTACACAATATGGGTGCCCGGAGTCAATTAGCACATTGATAGACAGAAACACTTTCAATAATTGAAAACCTAAACGCTATCAATTCCCTTAAAGTCCATTTTCACCTTTCTAACCCTACACATCATCTATTACGACCTTAATATGCTTATTCCCAAATTTCACATATTTTCTCTTTCTAAATTTGACTAATTTAGGCTTACAACTTCAAAACTTAATCGCTAAAGCTCAAACTAGTCGCAAAATCTTAATTTAACTCTAAAGAGCCTTTTTTTATGACTATAGAGTAAGAAATCAATTCCTTAAATTTTTTAGATTAAATTTCTCAATAGTTTATACTAAGAAAAAATAGTGTAGAATTAAAGGCTAAGGCAGTACGAGACTTATTTGATAAGTAACAGGTTGGAAATGTCATCCTAGCTCCCGGAATCGCTTTTCCTACCAGAAGTCTCTTCCTTCTCCACTCTCCCGTGTCTCCTCCTCTCTTCTCCCTTTTTTCCATGAGCTGAGCTGCATATTGGCAAAGTAAAATCCGTACCATGGCATGGCACAGTGAGAAAACTCTTCAAGGCACTCACATGCTCTATTTTGCAATGCCATTCTTCCACTCAAATTTATCCATGTAACATCACAAAGGGTCAAAACAACATTTCATCATCCAAAACCCTAATCTCACATTAAATTACTAATTAACCTCTATTAGAAAGAAATTCAAGATGTTACATTATTTCTTTGTAAATGACAAAAAGATGGGTGCTCTTAATGATGAAATGAGAAGTAAGACACAGGATTCTTCATCTCAATATGAGAGGTAGACACAAGGTTCTTCTTCTCACAAAAAATAAGGAGAAATCAAAAAAAGAAAACCAAAAGGTTGTAGTGAAAAGAGCAGGAGTAAATCCAAGTTGTATACAAAAATGTAAAATGTTATTATTGTCATAAAACAAGGCACATTAAAAATGATTGTTTTTAATGGAAAAATGAGAATAAGGGTAAAATGGGTAAGCAAAATGATGAGGGCCAAGATGATGATGAGTGTGTTACTATTATTACTAATGATGATATTGTTCTTCTTTGTTATTATGACACAATTAATCTTGTATTAGATGAGAGCACAACACATGGATAATAATAGATAGTAATGCTGCACTACACATATCACTTAAGAAGAAATTATTTATAACTTACACACTCAGTAACTTTGTAATTTTAAATATAGGTAATTGATGTTGGTGATGTTTGTTTGAAAATCAACATTGGAATGAAGTTACTTCCTAGAGGAGTCAAACATGCTCTAGATATTCATTTTAATTTGATCTCCGTACTTGACGATGATGGTTTAAATAACCACTTTGGCTTTAGAAAGTGCAAGCTCACCAAAGGTAACCTAGTTGTGGCAAGAGGGAAAAAAATTTATTGGACAAAAACTTTGGTTGCTAAAGATAGTGTGAATGTTATTGAAGGCATCAAATTTGTGACACCAAAGGCCTTATATTAGTGAAAAAGGATTGAACTGTTTAGCCAAAAAGAATGTTCTTCTTGGATTGCAGAGTGCACAAAATTAGAGAAATGTTTGCACTGCATCACTGGTAAACAAACTAAAGTATCTTTTAAGAAGCATCTACCTTTAAGGAAGTCAAAGTTGCTTGAATTGGCGTATCATGATATATGTGCCCTTTTGAAGGTAAAAACTTTTAGTTACTCTCTATTAATGGTTATTTTAGGAAGCTTTAGGTTTATACTTTGAAAACGAAAGACCAAGTGCTTGAAAAGTTCAAACAATTTTAGAATTTGGCTAAAAGGCAATCAGGTAAGAAATTAAATGCATATGTAGTAACAATGATGTTGTGGTTCTTTTGACAGTTAACATGAGAAGACTACTCCTAAAACTCCTTACCTTAGTGGTTTAGTTAAGAGCATGAATAGGACATTGATTGAAAGAGTTCGGTATACATGCTTTTTGAAGCAAAGTTAGGATGAACAAGACATTGATTGAAAGAGCGTATCCATATGTTCATGTGCTAGCCATTGTAAATTCTTAATATCCTTTACCACAATTTTCTTGAAGTTCCTAGCTAGTATGAGTTTGGAATGCAAAGGTATTCGCAAGAAAGTAATCTCACATTGCTTTTGAAAAGAAATACAAATTTAGGGGACGTAGAGTTCTAGTAATTGGGGTGAGGAAAGTAAAGGGATGAATCCAGTTGGCCTAGATCAGAATAGGGTCACATTGGGTGAAGTTTGACTATTTGGAAGTCTACTGAGCTTGATTAATCGAGTGGTGATTGATGTCTTGATCCTGCTAGCCCTCCATATTTTATCTAATAAGGCTGTTGCTCTTTGTTTGAATTTGAAGTTGTCCGTTAGGGAGAAGTAAATGTTCATGTTACCCTATGGAGATAGGTGTTCTTCACGTAGAGTAGGCGCCTCGTGTGGTACTCCATATTTCTTGGAGAACGCTAGAGAGTGACCTGGACCTAATCATTGCTCTAATGACACATGGCATTCCATTTATCTGTTTGAGAGCCAAATCCTCTTGTCTAGCGGCTTACGCTTTCCTTTTTCCTTCCATTTAGGCCCAATAATGACAAGTCCACCCCAAGGACCATTTTTTACTTGCTTTCTCTCTTGTTTTGGAAAGTTTTAATTATATGAACTTGAAAGGTAATTTTATCACTTTTTATGACGACAGTCAAGTGAAGCTTAATCAATGAAGAGGCTTGAGAAGAGTAGGTGTTATGTCAAGTAACATCTTATATGGCATTCCATGGAACAATTGTACTCTGAGTGGTGGTATATAAAGTGTTCAATTTTTTAGTGATATACATGGATGAAGACAAATCAAAGATCCTATTTCAGATGGCTATCAATTAATTTATTTTATTTTATATGTAACTTTATTATTTAAAAATTCTTTTAGGATTTGATGGATTATTTAGAAGATTTAAATGATCTTTTAATTCTCTTAATAATTTATCTTATTTAAATTAGAATATTAATTCAATCATTTTTTTTATTATGTATTTTTGCTTTTTTAGTTGGGTGTTTATTAATTGGGCCTTCCGAGCTCATCTATCTCAAGTAGGGCTTTGTTAAGATTTTCAAAGAGTCTTACATTCAGATTTTATCAGGTTTTTGAAAGACTAGTGTTGTTCTTCGCCTATTCAAAGGCTTGTTGTAAACTATTTTAGAGGAAGAGAGTTGAATAAGAATTGATTTCTTTGTAATAAAATTGACACCCAGCTAATAGAAAAGAAAATATATAATAAAATTAAAATATGATTTACTTATTTTGACACCTAAACGATATCCTAATTTAATTTAAATAAGATAAATTATTAAGAGAATTAAAAGATCATTTGAATAATTCAAAATATTTAAAATATTTTTTAAATCTTCATAATAATCCACTAAACTCCAGAGGACTTTTTAAATAATAGAAATTAAAAATAAAATGAATTAATTGATAGTCCTCTTGAATAGATCTTTGATTTTTCTTCATGGATGTATGTCACTTAGAAGTTGAAAGCTTTGGTACCACCACTTGGAATACAATTTTTGTATGCATGTCATGTAGGATGCTACTTGACATGACATCTACTCATTTTGAGACTAAATTTTTTATTGAGCTTATTTCACTTGACCAATGTCATAGAAAGTGATGAAATTATCCCAAGTTCATATCATTTTCCCCTTCTTGAAAAATAGTCGTCCTCAACTCTTGTGGCTCTTCAATTAATTCTTGCACCCTACTAGAACAAGTGTTGTTGAAGCTCTATATTCTCATAATCTCTCTTTCTTTCTTTTTTACTATTATTTTACAAATCTCTGTATTCTTTATTTATTTTGCTCCTTTTGTCTCTCTTTTTCTTCAATCAATTTTTCTCTCAATTTACGCTTTTTTAAAATTCTAATTTCATCATCACATGCTTGCTTAAAACTAAGGGGAGACAAAGCAAATTTTGTACTATTGAGAAGAAAAGTATAATAATTCTTATAACCATCATATTATAGCCATTAAAATATGACAAGTTTGAATTGACACCACATCCCAAGGTAATTTTTCTTTATACTTGCCAATGGAAAAGGATATAAGAAGTTGTTCGCTCGATTTATTCAACCATTGCAAAGTATAAGGTGTATGATGTTTAATGGTAAACACAATAAACTACTAGTAATATTAGCATAAAGCCTACCATCCTAACATCAATTGCCGTATTACAAATTTTATTTTCTGTTATCGATGCAACATCTTGTATGGAAGATATGCTTTGGTTGCTCTTTTTTCGATATACATATTTAATTTCTTGCCTTTCACCCTCTTTTTTATTTTTTTCCAATCAAAATCATACATTTTTTTTACTCTTTCCATCTGAAGAAAGATGGAAAACACTCCAAGAAAAGAAGAGATTGACACAAAGAAGAACTCAACAATGGAAAGTAAGAAGATAGAAGAAAAAGAAAGAAAGACACAACTTGTTTAAAATAAAAAGGTTGTGATACCAAATGATGTGGACTCACTAGGCGACCTGTCGCAGGAAACCAAGAAATACACCCCAAAGTCACTCCCACAGAAGTTAGAAGTTATCAATAAATTAGAACCATAACTTGTCCTTAGATCCTTAATTATAAAGATGGCACCTCAAAAGGAAGCCCTTGTGCTCAGCCATGAACACAATCCCACCAATATTCAACTTGCAAATAAATCAATTTTTATTCAACTCTCCTCTCCTAAAATAGTTTACAATATGTGCCTTTAAAGGAAAAGAATCATCCTAATCTAAGTAAAACTCTTTAAAATTTCTAATGAAACCCAAATTGAGATAAATGAGCTCTACCGCCCCCTTAATACATAATAAAATAAAAAAATAATTGACTTAGTTTGATGTCTAAACAGTGTCCTAATTTAATTAAGATAAATTATTAAGAGAATCAAAAGATTATTTGGATAATTCTAAATATCTAAAAGTTCCTTTAAAAGACCTAATAATCCTTTAAGCCCTAGAAGACTTTTTATATAATAAAATTACATAGAAAATTAAAAAAATGAATTAATTGTTAACCCTCTTGAATAGGATATTTAATTTGTTTACATCCATGTGTGCAGCTTAGAAATTGAATGTTTCGTGTATCACCACTTGAAATACAATTGTCACATGGAATGCCATGTAGGATGCCACTTGGCATGACACCTAATATTTTCAAACCTCTTTTTTGAATGAGCCTTTTTCACTTAATCAGTGTCATAAAAAGTGACGAAATTACCCTCTAGGAATTTCATTTGATTGCAAATATTATTTTGACATGTCTAACACTACTAGCTTGAACTCTGTCTCGCTTGGTGTGAAGTTAGTAAGGTTTGCATAATATCTCTTTAATTGGTTTTGCAACAGTTTAAAATTTGGCACTGCATTAGTATATTCCAAAATTGAAGATGAATTGCTTTTGTATTAATCACAACTTTGTAATTGTTGTGTTTGTTATATTTATTGTTTAAGAGTTTGATGTGGTGGATCAAAATTATGCGGCAACGCTAACCCCTACCAGCTAGTACTGAGCAATCTCCTTATATATGTGTCATCCACTCCTATTGAAACACCAAAACCCACAAGGCTTGCTACTGCCCCTACTGCCTTTGGACCCTCCCCATCACCACAAAGAAAATATTAATCCTTGTCCCCTTGCACCTACCCAACCTGTTGCTTCTCAAGCTCAATCGACCACAAGAAAAGCCCCTCAAGAAGCCAAAATATAGAGGTTAGAAAAGAAAAGAGCCAGAACCATCAGGAGGTTGGCTGGTTAGGACATCACAAGTTGGGGATTTTTTTTCTTTTTTTAGATTATCATTAGAAGGAACAACTGGGGAACATAGAGTAGCATGCAAATATTGCCACATAAATTATGCTTGTAATCCAATTAACCATGGGACAAATTCTCTAAAGCGGTATATAACAAAATGTGCCAAGAACCTACACAAAGCAACAATAGATTAAAAAAAAAAAAGCAATCCATGTTGATGATGTATTAGTTGGCTTAGTCCCTCATGTATAATGAAAAGCAATGTCAAAGGGCCCTTGCAGAGTTCATAATTTATGATCAACAACCAGTTAGGCTTGTAGAGAAGCCTGTATTCACAAAATTGGTGCATGACATGAACCATAGTTTTCAATCCCATCAAGAACAATTGCTACAAGAAATTTTTGGCAGTTTTATCTTGGAGAAATGAAGGTATTAAAGATGTTGAAGAGTGTGCCAATTATGTCTGCATAACAATGTATTGTTGGACATCAAATTAGAACACCAATTGCATGTGTGTAATTGCCTACTTCATTGATCCTAAATTGAATTTTCAAAAAGAATTCAAAAATTTTGCGTGATTGAAAATCATGAAGGTGACACAATAGGAAAGACAATAAAGCAATGTCTAATGGATTGAGGTATTGATAAGGTACTCACAATAACCTGACTAATGCATTAGCAATGACTCAATTGTTTCATATCTAAAGAAGAGGTTTAAGGCTTGGAAGGGTCTAGTATGTGGTGGGATTACTTATAAATGAGGTGTTGTGCACATGTGCTCAACCTAGTGGTAATTGAAGGCTTAGTTAAAAGACTTAAAAGGAAAATTTTAAAGGAAAATAACAATTAAGTACCAAAACACTAAATTAATAAAAGTTAAACCTTCGACAAAATTTTTTACAAAATGAATTATAAATATCAACTTAAACAGTTACAAATAGAAATTTATGTTTCCATCTAAGAGTACATGTAATACTTAAATACTTATTTGCAATTAAAACTCTTGGATTTGTAATTATCTAGATCAATATTTTCAACTAATTTTTCAAAAAAAAAAAAGTTGTTGGAGATTCAACTATCATTAATTCAAAGTTTTGGGACCTAACTATCATTCTCCCAATTTTAAAGGCTATTAGTATGATACTAGCCTGTTGTGTAATGAGGCATTGGAGGGGGTTCTTCATGTGCTTCGAGACTGTGCCAACACTCAAATGATGTGGAAGAAGCTCATTTCACCCACATTCTGGCACCGTTTCATGAGCGTCGATCTGCATGACTGGATATTGGTGAACTTATTGAGGAAGGAGAATAACTCAGATTGATTGGGGAGAATTATTGATGACAATCTGTTGAGGTTTATGGAGGCGTCATAACCTGTATGTTTGTGAATAAAAGCGTACAAGACATTATGAGGTTATTTCACAGGCAATGGTTATGATTGAATCTACATAAGAAGCCTGAGTAAATTGTATAAACATAGCCATGTTACTGCTATGACTGTGAACAGAACAGAAGGTTGGAAGCCCTTAGGATAGGTGGATTAAATTGAATGTCGTGTTGTAATTATTGTGTAGGTATGTCAAAAGATAAGTCCTATATTGCTCACGAGAAGAGCTTTAAGGGTATAAGTACCAAAGAGTGGAAGTGGGTCGTTAAATGAGTCAAGATGAGGAGATGTTCCAGTACCTTTTGTTTTGTGAAATTATTTTTGACTAAAATTAAATATTTATTTCAGAGAAGCTTCACCGAAAATTCTTTATTTGCCATTTTAGAATTTAAATTTCCAATCGTGGCTTTATGTCATTAACCGCCCCTTACTTCTCTTAATGGGTGGAATGGATATGCTTCATTTGAAATTTGAAACGGTGGCTTTATTCTTTTAATATTCATTTTGATGGGCAACGTTATTTCTTTTAATAATAGGCAAATTAAGTTTGTTCCAACATACAGAAATGCTGCTCTTTAATGCTATTTTATTGTGCTCAAACGGTGAAATGTTGGTTCTTTAACTTTTCAAAATAGTGTTGTCCGGCTAGTGCTTATATATAGTAGTGTGCACATGAAACTAATGCGGTTCTTTTGAGTTTTTAGCAGCCCCATTCCTCTCTTGTACTTTGCTTCCTGAGTTCACTTTTCCTCTGAATTATTTCTACTATTCTGTCACCTTGTCTAATTTTACAAGACAGTTTTGCTTAATCTTGGAGAGCTTCGACAATTATGTCGGAATTGCTTTTAAAAATAGTGTTCTTAGGCATGATTCCGAATAAATTTTACATTGCTACTGCCAACATGTTGATGGCGCTCTCCTATGACTAATTTGTCCATTTGCGGTGGCTTCTCCGGAATGCTCATGTTAAATTTATGAAGGGATTTATTAGTTGGATGGATAGAGATGATAGCAAGGCCGCTGAGATATGGGCATATATGGTTGGACTTAAGGTGTATTGGGATGCTAGTTATAGGAAAATCATTCTTGAGACAGATTCTATGGAGGCCCTAGATCTCTTACGCAATGAGCCAAATGTTGAACACCATGTGACTATGACTATGAGCATATCAAGGAAGTCCATAGTCTTGGCAGAGAATGGGAGGTAATTCTGCAGCATACCTGTCTTGAAAGCAATATGGTAGCATATTTTCTAGCTAAACAAGGTTTCACCGTTATGCTAGGGATTCATCTTATCAGTCATCCACCTTCGCAGCTCAATATGATTATTGTTTTGAACTGGCCTAACAAGGCTTCTATGAGGATTACTTAGGTAGCTTTGTTGCTTCTCTTTATGAAAAAGGAAATACAAGGAGAGATGTAGAGGTAATTTCCTTTAAGGTTTCTAAAATCTAATAGAGTTAAATAACATATTTACCCCTTAACTATTTACTCAAGAATATCTGGTATCCTAAACTTACATATGATATAATTTCCTCCTTCAATATTTGAAAATGAAGCACTAGAAACCTTGTTATTAAGATAGTTAACATTTTTTTTTTTTTTTGGATGCCAGTCATTGATAGAACTCATGTCTTAAAGTTTACAAACACTAAAGTAAACCACAAAAGCACGAAGCAGCTGGCTAAAATAGTTAACTTTTACTGGTGGTTGAATGAAAAATTATAAAACAGACCTAAAAATTACCAAAAAAAAAGAACACATAAAATTTCAAATACTTACGTTATAAGAAAATTAATAGTGAATAAATCTTCTAAATTACATATAAAGAACAAAGTATAAATGTTATTTCTTACCTATGTAAAATATCAAAATACAATTTTCTTGCAAGGTACTATGTGTAATTTTATGAGTCATTTTCTGCAATTTTTTTATCTTTTTCTGCAATTTTTAAGCAAAAGTTAACTTTTTCAATATCAAATACTCAATACACTATTTTTCAAATATTGGTGGGAAATTACACTATATTTCATCTAAAATACCAAATACTCCTGAACGAATAATTGAAGAACAAAAATTACCTTCAATCCAATTTAAAAATTAGGCATGTTGCATACTTTTTTATTAAATGTTGTGTTTGGTATTGGATGATTAGTTTATGTTTCTCCCAGAAGGATGCTATTAGATATGGCTAAAGGCTACAGTTGGGAATAAAAGCCAGGCCGTATTTAGATAAGGGTTCAAACTTGAAAATTGGTGATTTTTTTGAAAAATTGAACTTCTAAGCTCGGCCTTAATAGGTCCTGAGAAAAAAAAAGACTCAAGCTTGGCCAGCCTCCAAACCTTATTTCCCAAAAGATTGATGATTTTTTAAGTATTGTGTTGTCAAAATAATTGATGTTGGTTCTTTTGTCATTTAGTTTAACATGATATTGATACGAACATCATACAAGCAACTTGACTTTATCTCGAGACAATAACTTATCTTTTTTGTGCTTTCCTCCTCCTAGATTGTGCCTTTTGCCACTTCTTTCTGGAAACCAGTTTACTCTTTGGCTTCAATTTTAACTCTGGTGAAAACTTGTAATTTGGATCTCTCATGCGTGCTTGTATATCCTTGAAGAACTGAATATTCAGTTTCTTAGGCCCTCCTTGTCTCAGCTCTGCGTACTCTGGTCCTGAAACAACATTCTCAAATGCTCCAATTAGAATGTCAATATCACTCATGACCTCCCACACATTAGTGTATCGCCCATCAGGACCCTTCTTTAATTTCTTCAAAGCATTCTCAACTGCAAGCTTCCTTGCTTTTTTCCCTGGGGACAGCTCCTCAGGTTCTTGTTCAGATTTCAGCAACTCTGAAATTGTCCGATACTTTGGCATTTCTTCGAACTCGAATAATTTATCTATGTATTTGTCACTGCTTTCGTTTGGGTAAGGTTCTGTGGGAATATCATCATCACTATCCATTTCATCACCAGTCCATAGTGTCTTCTCTTCATCACTGCCAGACCAAACACTTCTTAGCTCATCACTGTCATCAGCATCAATCAGGTCTGAATGCTCTTTAGCTTGCTGTCTTACTTTCCGAATTTCTTTTTTGAGACGACTTTCCGAGTCCTTTTCTCCATCACTTTCATCCTCACTTCCAGTCCACAGAGTGTTATCTTCTTCCATCTCTTTGGCCCAAGCTTCTCTGAACTCTTTGCCCCCTGGTATTCCACTTCCAAAGAGATCATATTTTCTGGGTCCACCACGAGCATATGATCTCAATCCTGCAAATTTAATTCGTGAGATCAAAAGGCACCAAACCAAAAACCATTACTAATAGCAAGTTTGAGGTCAATAAAACATTTCTTCTTATGGATTTGGTCATTTTATGCTAGAACCCAGAACAGTAGGGATGTTGTTAAGAGAGAGAGGATCTTAGTTAATTTGAGGCAAGAATCTTGCTTCATAAACAAGCCGTTGGGAGAATCTCCTGAAATTACAAACTAAAAATACCTTTTCATTCCATAAACTGAAAGTAAAAACATATATCAGATGACATGTAACCGTTTTAATGGTTGAAGGACAGCATGTCATTCTAATTAGCCTAATAGATTGACAGCACAGTACGAGATGACAACGCAACACTTTAAACTAAACTGAAAGCATAAAACTCTGACATGGCAGAGGGAGTTATCGAATGTGAGTAACTTTTGTGTCTACAGAAGTCGAAATCTCTTGGTTTAGGGTTTAGGAGCACCCTCTTGGTTGCTTCCTACGCCTACTATATACTAACAAAGGACTCCTATGATGTTATAATGTCGAACCTCAATTTTGCTTCCCTAAGAAATTTTTGTAGACGGACTATAGTTAACTTTTTGTGCAGAAAATCTAACCTTGAAAATTCAACAGAGACCCATTATCACAACAACTCCGTAAAGCAATAGGATTCATAAAGTGTTTCTGACCTGTAATCAAGATATGCATGACAAGTTTCAGCTACTGTCAATGAAATATGATGGAAACCAATTTTTTCAATCACCGTTAAGCAATAAATCTTCACACAAGTGTGCATGAGAAGAAACCTGGCCTTTGGATACTGGTAGCCATTGTGATTTTGCAGACCTTAGAATACATGAGAGGAAGCTAGCGCGGGAGCAAGACCTCCAAGCCATTACTTGCTCAACAAAAAAGGTTCTGGAGCTTCAAACTCTTCAAGGCTCCAGCAAAACACTAACAGTCCCTGCGAGTCAGATGAGAATATCAATAAACTTTTAGCATGGGTGCGATTAAGTTTACAAAATTGATTGATCAAACTAATTATGGATGGATATATATTAGCATATAAATATATTTTTCAATAGGTCTCACATTCTATTGGAAATATGAGAGAAAACTATTAACTTGAAGAATGGGTAATATCACAGTTCTGAAAGATACTTCATCTACAAGAAATGTATCCAAATCCCTAATGCCCCATTTGGTATCATAGAATTGAGAGTAAGGAAATGGATATGGAAATGGAATTTAAACTTTTGCATGTTTGGTTAGGCAAAATTGGATTGAATTACACTTCCATATGGAAGTCATTTCCATCAAAATTGATGGAATTGACTTCCATAGGGGAGAGCATGGAGGTCCATTTCCACCAAAGCTTGGACCATGTTACCCTTGCAACTTATCAACGAGGAGGATGGTGGGAAGGTGGCAAGCACAATGGTGAGACAACAGTGAGGACAGCAACAGCGACAGGGCAAGGGTGCGATGATGTCGACGGCATTGATGGCAAGGATGCGACAGTGGCTGAAGCTCATCTACATCTTCTTCCCCACTTCAAAGATCTGGAGAACCAAAAATGTTAAAAGATAGGAATCGAACCCAGAAACCAAGACTTGTAGAAGTTCATCTTCATCTTCCCCATTTTGCAGATCTGGAGAACCAAAACTTGTAGAAGGTAGAAATCGAAGCCTGAAACCAAAACTTGTAGAAGATCGTCTTCACCTTTCCCTACTTCAACCGCGATGATGATGAGGATGCGTGCTGTTGATGATGTCTTTTTATTTTCCAGACCTTCGATTCATCTTCGAAGGTGAAATTGTGACTTCTCTAGCTTCATCTTCTTTCCATCACAAGATCTTCTTCTTCTTTAGGTTCCTTGATTCTTGTTCTTCAAATTCTGTATTGTAACTTGATGGGTGAAGGTGAAATCATTTTTGTTGAAGGTGAAATTGTGGATTTTTGGCTATGGACGGTATCACCGGTGGCCTGAGTTCTGCAAGACGATGGGTTGATTTTTTTTTTTTTGGGAAGAGGGTATTTTTGTCTTTTAATATTTTAAATATCAATAATAAATAAAAATAATTTACCAATTCCATTGATATACTAAACATATTTTTAAATCTTATATCCATATCCATTTCAATATCCATCTCCATATCCATTTTCATTTCCATATTCATAAAAATCATTTCCAACGTACCAAACGGGGCATAAGGATTCAACAAGTTTTTCTATCTACCAGAAGTTCACAGAAATTAGCAGAGTAAAATACCATCCAAGTCATCAAACAAATAGGGTTAGGTTTTCAACATGTAATATTAGGTTTTGTTATATCTTTGCGAAGGCTAGCAACAAATCATTTAAAGGAGTAGATGAAAACTGGGATATAGAATATTTTGTGGAGCAAAAATCAGAATATATCTGAGTAAGTCATATGTCGACTACATCATTGTAATTTGTAACACATGGACTAAATGTAATTTAAAACAAATCATAATTGAGTTGAGCCTTTTGAAATATTTTCTCTAGTTCTACAAATAATCTTTTGAACCAGGTGATCTGATTTAATGAGGATTAAGATTAAATGGCTTAACATAAAGAGAAATACCACAAATGAGCAAAAGTTTATGCTTCCCCAGGATACCAATACATCAATTATTATAGAAGCAAGCAAGCTGCAAGCCATCCGTAAGAAAACTAGTTACAGTCACCAATAAACCTAACCTTCTTAATTACGCGTGCAAAAAACAAAATAGGATGCAAATAGAGCCCGAGGCTAGGTAAAGAAAAGAACCATGAAGAGTGTACTGATAATTTCAAAATTGAGACCAAGAACCACTACTGAGCTGAGTAAAGAATCATGTAGTGTGTGTTGATAATAGAGCCTGGGGCCATGGGCAAAGTAGCAATCTTAGACAAATTGAAAGTAAGCAAGTGGAGTTTTTTACTTTTGTTACTAATGACACTAAGGAATTGTTTCAAGTCTCTCTTCACATGTTGTCATCCTCCGCAAGATATAAGAAGAAGTATGTGTCGATCGAAAGACTTGAAGGCCATTTGGGGCCAAAAGAAAGTTTCAAGCATACACTATCTCAAATTCTCAATCATACCTTCAACTACTTCTTCTCCCTCCTATTACAATAACTTTCAGCTTCTGTCAACCCTTCAAACACATGGATGCCCCTCCACTATCAACGAGGTCACCATGTCTTCTCCATCGAATCTCTCCAACTCCGGCAACATTTCCTCCCATTATTATTACGAGTTATGACCTCAACAGCAGCTCCCCTCCATCGGTCAAAGGTCGAGCCATGGTATTGTGGTGGGATTATGATTTATATCAAAGGGCTTCAATAAACTACATATCTCCTCCGCTCTCCTCCATTCTTTAGTGGAAGGACTGAACTTATAACTTTTGTCAGTTATAGCAAAGCTATTAAAAGCACAGTGATATTTAATTGCACTTTTAAGCATTGCATATGTAAAATTCCATCTAACGGGGCAATATGTTCTTAAACCAATTGATGTGTCAACACTCCTAACTTGCTCAATGCACCTCTTAAAAGTAATCGTCCTCATCTCTGATTGTTTAACATATTTAATACTCTTTCTGATTTCCTGCAATGCAGAACTTGCCCCCTTCAAACCCCCTGAACTATTAAATTTAGGGGCTTTTGTAAAAACAGCCCATATTATAAGAACAGATTAAGTAAACAGCTCAACATTTAAAATATTTTGTATTATAGTCTGTTTATTATATTTGTCAATAATATACCATTGTATATCAATGATAAACTCATTATCAATTTTCAAATTTTTAATGATAAACCCTTTATATACCAATGATAAGCCGTTGTATATCAATGTAAATCGGCCACACTCCTACATTTTTAAAAATTTGGTCCATATTTAAGCACCAATTTTTTTTTCAATCAATGAGCCAATTTATCCTTAAATTTAAAATGTGGGCACAACATCTCACATAAAAAAATTCTCCATTGCATACCAACCTACATTGCCAACTCAATCTCTCTCTCAATATTTCTTGCATGTTATTATTTGCTAAAGCATTATCTAATGTAATAGAAAACACTTTTTTAGCAATGCCCCACTTTATCAAGCATTCATGCACTTTTTTTTTTTTTGCCAATTCCACCCCAGAGTGTGATGACTCTATCTTACAAAAAGAGAGTATTTTGCTATTAAGCCTCCACTTGTTATCAACAAAATGAGCAATTAAACATATGTTTCCTTGTAAAGTTATTACAACAGTCCAACAATCAGATGTTAAACATATTCTACCAAGGCTTTTTAGCATTGTTTCCTTCAAAATTCTTTTTAGATTACCATACAATTTCCTAACATCTGACACAACATTTTTTTCTTAAAAAAAGGGTGGCATCAAGATTTAAATACAACCATATTTTCCTTACCCATTTGTATTCAACATAGGAATAAAGAAGATCATGCTCAATAATAGCCATAGAAAGTATCTCTCTTAAAACTCCAAGATTAATTTTCCTAGAAACAAGCTTCCTTCATGATTTATCCTCATTACACCAACATCATGATATTTTATGGGGGTTGAAAAGTTTTAACATGACAGCAGCGAGTAGAAGTCTCATACGATTTACTACCCATCTTATACAGCATTCCACAACCACAACATTTTGCTTTTGGTACCCAATTAACAAGTACCTTAGTAAAAGACTTTCAAACAATAAATCTTTCTTTTTTTCTTGTTTTTCTCATCAATACCACCACATTCCTCTCTTCTTCCACCATTAATATTAGGAGTAGCAGCAGTAGCAACACTTGCATTTTCTAAGTCTAACTCATCATCAGTTTCAAACCCTCTAAGCCTAACTCATCATCTATAGAATATATCCTTTGAGCAGCAGACATTTTATTTAAGAAAATATAAATATAAATTAGAAATCAGAAATCACCAACTATGACTGGCTATGGTTTACTAATTGAAGAAAAACAGAAGAACCAAGGAACAGAATCAGAAGCAAAGCAATCGAGATCGAGGTACAGAGGAAAGACAGCCTACCTGAGTGACGACAGCGAGAGAAAGATGAAGGCGCCTGGCCTAGACCCAAGGCCGAGAAGACGAAGGTGAAGTGAGGCGAGAGCGAGCTGAGCAGAGACGAAGGTGAAGTCAGACGAGCGACGGCTAGGCAGCGAGCTGAGCAGAGAAGAGACGACGGTGACTTGGTGAGGGTGAGAGAGAGGCGAGAAAGAGCGAGCTTCAGCCGACCACCTGAGAGAAGAGACGCAGGCGAAGGCAAGAAAAGACGAAGGCGAAGGCGAAGCCGTGAAGGTGATTCGATTCTGCTGATCTACTCCCCTAGGCTTCGTTCGTTCGGGTTTGTTTTTTTTTTTTTAACTTTTTTTTTTAATAAAAAAGATGCATTAACCATTAATAACCAACAGAGGTTATTTCAATGCATAAAAATAACCATCTATTATCATCATCTAACGCCTCTCTACATTTAGATGGGGGTTGATCAAGAGAGTAAAAGAATTCAATAAGGTTTTCAACCAAACTGGCAAGTAAATGGGCATAATTGGTTGCTTCTCCAAACATAAAATTTAAAGAAACAAAATGATTTTCACGTAAAATGACTTTGGTGTAAGTCAAAATATCCCTATATGGGTGATTATTCTTCTCCGATCATTGAATTGATTGCCTTAATACAATCTGTGCAAAGACTAACTTTATGAAATCCCTTGTCAAAACAAAGCTCCACTCCTTGAATTAAAACTAACAATCTCTATTATAACAGGAGAAAAGATCCCACACATGAATTAAAACTAACAATCCATTCCGCATTGCTATTTCTTACCACACCACCACAAAAATGAGATGCCGTCCTTGTAGGATCCATCTACATCTAATCTCACCACATTCTCCTCCGATCTATACCACTGAGCATGACTCCTTCCTTTGTTAGATGATATCCTTATGGATAGCTGCAATAGGTCTAGATCATTTTTTACTCACCAAAGTGTGTCCAATTTTTGACTAGGATCCACATTGGTATCATCAGAGAAGATTCCTTTACATCTAGTACACCAATTATCCCAGCACATATATCCAAATAGAACATCCTAAGGCATGTTTTGAGTTATGTTATTACCAAGTAAGTTTTTAAGGTTCCAAAGAAGCCATTCCATTCCTTGTAGCCTTTTGAACTTTCTCCATTCCTCCTCCTTCACTATCTTTTTCCAACTCTCCTCTACTTCTGGTCTAAGTATATGCATAACATCCTCCTTGCAGTTGCAACCCGCAGTACAACGATCAGATTGTTGTAGATTATGTTTAGCTCTTAGCTTCGCAATATGCAATCTATCTTTAGCCACTAGTCATAAATGAATTTTGATCTTCTCAAGTCTAGTCCAACACCATATTTTACTCTAAATTTCTCCTACCAACGAAGGAGTACTTGCAAGAAGAAATTTGTAGGCAGAAGAAATATTAAAGTTTCCATTCGAGGATGGGTTCCAAACAAACATATCCTCACCTCTCTCATCTCTCGGGACATTAGTGTGGGCAATACGGCTTATAACATGGCTAGGCAATAATATCCTCATTTTCTGAAGGTCCTAAGTCCCTGTACTCAAAATAAAGTTTGCAACTATTTTATCGGCATTGAAAGTGCTATCAATTGCAATATGAGCCAGTGGAATATCACAGCACCCCTATAAATCTATCCAAAATTTAGTGCTTCTACCATTCCCCATTCTTTGTTTTTTTTTACACTCTTAGTAAAGCTATCCTAGCAATTCACAATAGCTTGCCATATCAGAGAGGCACTCGCTTTTCCCTTAACTGAGGGGACAACATCCATGCCACATTTATATTTAGCTTTCAAGACTTGCACCTACAAGGCTTTATCATTGGCTAGAAGATTCCAATAAAGTTTAAACATGAAAGCTCTATGCTACAAGTTCAAATCCTTAATGCTTAACCCTCTAATTTTTTTACTCATAATGACTTCCGTCCAAGCCAATAGATGGAGTTTCTTTCCATTTTCCTCTTTCCCTAAAGAAAGTTTCTACATTCTTTCTCCACCTCTCCAAGTAGTTTTTTTGGAAGGAGCATAATCTACATGTAGAAACTAGGCATTACTGAAATAACGGATTTGATCAAAATAGCTATCCCAGCCACATTTAACATTTTTCTTTTCCAACCAAACATGCGACTCTTGACTTTTTTCCAGGATCAGAGCGAACAAAAAATATGACGCTCTTTTATGGATCAGTGGGATTCCAAGGTATTTTCCCAAGTCCCATATCAAATTAATTTGCATCAATTTACTCAATTCTAAAGATCTATTAAAATGAACATTACTTGAGCAACACATATGAGTCTTATCCCTATTCATCTTTTGGCCAGAATAGAAACAAAACTTTTAGATGCAACCATTAATTACCTCAACCTGGTCAGAAGATGCCTCAGCAAATAGCACTAGATCATCTGCAAATAAGAGATGAGTAATATTTAGTCCCCCTCTTACAAGATTGATAGGTCTCCAATTTCTCACTTCAACCTCATCAGAGATGATATGGTTCAAGTTCTCCATGCACAAAGAAAACAAGTAAGGAGACATGGATCCCCCTGATGGAGACCCCTAATAAGAGTAAAACTGTTAGTTTGGTCACCATTCCATAAAACCTTAAAAGATGTTAAACTAATACAAGCCATAAATACCCTACGTAAGCCAACCTGGATGTCAAGTTCAGTAAGAATGTGATAGATGAAATTCCAATCAACTCTACCATATGCCTTCTCAAGATCTACTTTCATAGCCATATAACCTTTTTTTCTTCAAGTTTCTTATTGTGTAAATCACCTTTATATAACTGTGCAACAATAATATTGTCACTACTCTAGCGACCTAGGATGAAACTACTCTGATATGGGCCAATCACCTTATTCATAATTGGTTTCAGTCTGTTTGCAAGAACTTTAGAGACAATTTTGTAGCTAATATTACAAAGAGAGATTGATCTAAATTCCTTGATTGCTTTAGGGTTCTCCACTTTTGGAATTAGAGCAATTAGGGTATTATTGATCTTAGTAATGCCATCAGGATTTGCAAAAATTGATCTCACCAGGTTGCATACATATAGAGGGACCAATTACACCCAATTGATCTTGAAAGAAGAAAGGTTGTAATCCATCTGGCCTCAATGCTTTGTAAGCTCCCATCTCCAAGACATCTTCTTTGATCTCCATGTTGTAATGCCCTCACTGATATTACCATATGCTCCATTACCTACCTACCAATCAACTTCAAATCATTAAATTTGAAAACTTTGAAAACCTTGGGATCTTAAGAACATATTATCAAAATCATTTTACAAATCACTTAGGTTATAAAACCCTACACACAACAAAAGCAATAAGTAAAAGTACATCCAAGACTAAGAAAAGCATGTGCATTTCAATAAAATTAAGTCAAATTTGAGACTGTGTGCTGTGGCTCGTGCCACATGCGACACGGCATGTGGCACAATGACTACAGTTGCTTGATCTATGCTGTGTACCGTGGCAAGTGGATACATGCACCGCGACGCACACACTTGATTTTACTGTCATTTTGCAAATTTCTAATGCAAAATTCAGATGTACACCATTTCCGCATCCAATGTTCGATTGAGGTGGTTCAAGCACCCACACAAAACTTGCTTTGAAATCTAACTAATAACACTAGTTTCATTTCAATCTAATATTTCTTTCCAAAATTGGACACCAAGTGCATTTTGGCTGTTTTGTGCCAAAATTTTGTCACTTGAGCATATCAATTTGAAACCAAATGTCATTAGCCCCTGTTTGGGCCTTGATCATGTCCAAATGGACAATACATACCTGATTGACCATACAAATACACAATATAACATACATACACATATTTGGCCTATAAACCGCCCACATCATACTTTTAGGCCAAATCTCATTCCTTATTCTTTAATTTTATACAACTTCAAATCATCACACATACACTTCAAACATCCCATATTCTCACACATACACATTCATCCACTAGCTCACTCTATTATTTCACCATTTACATGTACAAAGGGCTAGGGAGCTTGAAACCAATAAAACACAACATTCCACACTATGTACATGTTTGAATCTTAAGGCAACTTATACACATTCTTATCTAACAATTTATAGATTCATTACACCAATTCTTATAAAAGGCTTAGGCGAGAGATGTCAACTCAGCTTATGTCCTTCCCCTTTGACTCACTAGTATCAGAACCTAAAAATATGAATAACTACGAGTGAGATAAAAATCTCAGTAACTAATATAGTTCATTCAATGCCTATTACCACAAATAACCATGCTAAAGTAACCAAAAACTATAGTATAGCATATATATGTATTATACTATAACTTAAACTATCGCTTTCACATATAAATCATTTTTCACACACTTTTATACTTTAGTATGAGCATCTATTGTAATAGCCCTCACCCCACCCTCTCGGGAGTCTTTTGGACTGGACCCACCCACATCACTGCAGCGGAGGCTGGCTTTCCCCAAGGTGGTACTTGGGTTATTCCTCACCCCACCAAAGAGGTCTTTTGGAGCCTTCCCAGACTCGAACCCCCAACCTCTACCACCTTAAGGAAGTTGAGGCTAAGTCTGGTACCATTGAGTCACTTGACTCAATTCCTAATCCTATCTTAGAGGATGTTTGCCTGACCAGTCTGTTTTGATATTTGATGACCATTCAAATTTTCACCTGTTTCCCATTCCATTGTATGGCAGCTCCTGGAAAACTGGATGTCTAAATTTTCCCTAGTGAATAGTGAAGCACATTGACATCATCATTTAACAACTTTCCTTATAGATTATCATGCTCTATGCAAGATAATATGCTTTCTTCTGCTTTCTGACCCCTTTACGTGAGCCTGTGTCAAGTCTTTTAATCATTGTACTGCTTGAGGACCTTCAACATATAAATGTAAGCCTTGGATTGTATTTTCTGAGATCTGATTTCAGTTTCTTGTTTATTGAACCAGTTATTGATATAGGTTTGGGGTTTTGATAGCTTGGGAAATTAGCTGGTATATTAGCTTTTAGGTGCACATTTATGTTTTAGTTATCCTACAAGTATTTTGTATATGGCCTGTAGCATGCATGGTTGGTGGCCTTTCTCTATGGTGCAGACTACCCAATCCCCATGATATAGACTACCCAAGGGTAGGCAGCCGATAGAAAGGTTTACCTGTGTAATTTCTTTACTCAAATCTCTCTCCGCTTATTTACGTGCCACACACTAGAATCTACACAAAATTGGCATCCAAAGTCAATTTTACTATTGACAAAAAGTGCCAATTATCACAATTAAACACTTAATCGCTATCACTTTATAATTTACACACAATTACGCATATCACAACTGATTACCCCTTATTACAAGCTTTAAACTTTACCTAGCCAAATTTCTCTCACTACTCTCTCTCTAGATTAGGTCAAATTGTGCCTATAGCTTCAAAGCTTTATCTTTCAAACTCAAACCAGTCATAAAGTACTAGTTTAGTTTCAAAGAACCTTTTTATTACTACAAGGTAAGAAATTAACTCCTGAAAACTTATGAATTCAATTTCTCACTAGTTAAAACTAACAGAAAACATAGTATAATTGGAGGTTAAGGTAATATGAGACTTACCCAATAAGTAACAGGTTGGAAATGTCACTCTTGCTCCTTATTTTGCTTGCCCTAGCAGATGTCCTTACTCTTCTCCATGCCAGACCTCTCTAACTTTGTTTTTCCTTCTGTCTCATGAGTTGTCCCATGTCTTTACTTATCTGAGTTCTACACCATATGTCGTGGCACATCCACTCTTTACCGCGGCGTGTGGCATAGTAAGGAAAAATCCTCACTATGCTCACACGCTCTACTCCAGGATTCCACTCTTCTACTCATATCTATTCAAATAACATCCCAATTGGTCAAAATAACACTTCACTATTCAAAACCTTAATCCCACATTAAATCACTAATTCGTTCCCTAATCAACCATTAATGCAGGATTAAAAATTCAGGATGTTACATCATTTAATTCTCTATGAATTTTCAATAACTCAACATCATTAAGCTTTGGGAACCCTTTCTTGGTTAAAAGTCTTCTATCATCATTAAAATCATGCTAAAAAAGGTCTTGGAAGTAACTCTACGCGATATTTTTTAGTGCTTCCTTATCAAAAACCCATTGATCACTATTATCTTTAAGACCATTAACTATATTCTTCTTCCTCCTTACAATAGTAGAGGTATGAAAAAACTTACTCTTTCTATCACCCCAATATAACCAATCACATCTTGACTTTTAAAACCATAGTAATTCCTCTTGGCCACACACTTTGTTATACTCCCACTAAAGTTCCTTCTCAATTTGTTGAAGATATAAGTAGTCCCTCATGGTACGTGCTTTATTAACTCCTTCTAGCCTTCTTAAAAGTTTATTTTTCTTATAGACTAAATTACCCACTCTATCATCATTCCAACTAGTTACCTCACTAGTAAACTTATTAATACTTTTTCACTAGCTACCTTCATTCAAAACCTCATGTATGATATCAATGAAATTGGGTTCTAGGTTCCACATAGCTTGGCATTTAAAGGCTCTATTTGTTTTTCTAAGATCCATCAAGGAATGAAATTTGATAAAGAGCAATTTGTGGTCAGACTCAAACTTGCAAAGATGAAACACTTTAGCCTCTGAGAAGGAAGAATTGAAGCACGAGTTAGTAAGAGCCTAGTCAATTCATTCTTTAAGAGATTTTTTTCTCAAGTAAAATGGTTTCCCACATACTCAAGCTGAATAAGATTATACAATTCCACACAATTTCTAAAAGAACATATAGAAGTTCAGTTAACAGTACCACCACTAATTTTATCTGAAGAATTTTAGTAAGCATTAAAATCCCCTAACATAAGCCAATTTTCAAAGATATTTAAGGACAAACATTATAAATCTTGCCAAAGAATTTCTTTACGTAGATGTATAGTCTCACCATAAACTACAGTGAGAAGAAAAGAATTCCCATTAGATAAACTCTCAACTCTATAATGCAAAAATTGAGTGGAAGACTTAATATAAGAAATATTTACTTCCTTATCATTCCAAAGAATCTAGACTCTACCCCTTAAACCCAGTAGATTCTAGACGGATCCATTTCGAAGAGCCTAACTTCCTCATTACTTTGTCTGCTTTTACTCTACTAATATGAGTTTCAATCAGAATCAGAATGCTAACAAGGTGTTTAAGTCTCTCAATCTAACAGGGAACGTTTTACCAGCTACTCCCCTACAATTCCAAGAAATTAAATTCATGAAAAAACTTAAGAGAATTTAGAAAGGGCACTTGGTTACAACCTAACAGCGGTGTCCCCGTCTTCATCACAATCCACGTATTCTTCTCTTGCTACCTCATCAAGAGCCTCAAGCAGTTGAAAATTGAGATTTCTTTAGATAGGAACCTTAGATGTATCTGTGCTTTGTTCACCTCCATCTGGTGGTCTCACATGGGAAATCACAGTGTCACTCTTCGAAACCAACTGAGTATCTCTTACTTTTGATTCCAGGGGCATAATAGTAGTCTTTTCCTCTTTCTCATTTGTCTTATTTGGTATTGATTAAGTGACCAGTGGGGCTTTTGTTGTTAAAGATCCCTAAACCACATTATGGGCTCTTAAACTCTAAAGGCATTTCTGTAGTGGGTAAAGAATTTTGGGCCTTATGATGACCCTTCTTTTGCCATTCACTACTTTAGGCTTGTCTCTTTTATTTCCTAACTCTCTCCTCTTCTCTACACTTTCTGCTGGGTAATGATTCACGTTAGTAAAGGTTTCAGTAATGATTACGTCATTTTAGGTCCCACTATTTGTCTTTTTTGATTCCCTTACATGTTTCTTCTCTCCGCTTTTGAGGGGAAGGGAGAAAGAAAGTTCATTTGGCTAGAAAAATTGAAGAGGAGGGATTTGCCTCCTTTTATTTTTCTCTCTGTCAAATGAATTTTGTTTGAAGGGAGTAAATTTTATCATTAAAATATTTTTATTACTTTTATTATATTATAAATATTATTGTTTCAATTAAATAAAAAAACATGACATTATTTTTATATGACATCGGCTATTTATTATTAGCAGCTACATATATTTTTTCACTAAAAAATATATTTAAAATTAATGAGATGATTTGTTAAAATTAATCTAATAACCTTTTTTTAAAAATATTATTAGAATTTATCATAAATAATTTTCTAGTTAAATTTCATAAATGGATGAGATAAAATATTTTTTGATTCAAAAATAAAAAATGAATTATGATATAAATACTTTTTCACAAAAGAAAAGGAGTAAAATAACATAAAGGTATCATGAATATGGTATCAATAAAATCATAAATAGAATGATGACAAATTCTCTAAAATCCCCTAAAGGCCTTCCTCCTTCACTCTTAGTGAAGAGAAATGATATGCTTGCATGAAGCAAAAAGAGAGTTTGTAAAGCAAATGAACTCTTCACGAGTACATTCACTAAGGGTGCCAAGAATGGAGGATTAGATGGTAAATGGTGAAAAACAAGGATCATATAAGGCAAAACTCAAAAGAGAGAATGAGCCTAATGGAGAAGACTTTTTAGTGGAGAACCATGATGAAAGGGAAGTGATAGATTATAACAGTACCAATACTGGCTTCTCTAAAGTGTGTGAACCTAGAAAAGGGATAACAATGGACCTTACAAATCCATTGTGCTGAATTTTACTCTAGACACAAATGAGAAAGAACAGATTTACAAGTCTCTCAAGATGGCCCTGATTGTTAAGCTTTTAGGAGAGCCACCATCCTAATTCTTTGTGAGGTGAAAACTAAACCAACTCTAGGCTCAACAAGGTTAGGTTAAAACTAGCTATATACGGAATGTTTATTTTCTTGTGCAATTTAAAGATGCCAACGACTACAAGGAAGCTTTAACAAGGGGTTCCTATAAGGTCACCCTAACTAATCCACAGGTTAACTCCAAAATGTAAGGTAATCATAAAAATAACGTAAGGATTACCAAGTTTGTAAAAAGCATATAAATGGGATCCGATGTTTTCAAAGCTCAAATCACTCCAAAATATTTTTATAATTGAAAAATTAGAGTCAAACAACTTTATGGAAGCATGGGATGCCTATTTGTGGTAAAGCATTCGTAAAAAGCAAATAATAGCCTTCTCTTAATTAATTTACCTTTCTAAATCACAACACAAGAATATCTTGACACTTATAAACTAAGGCTAATAATTTGGTATAACACATATTTCCTTTTGCAATAGTTTTTGCAAGATATTCCATACTACACTTTTAAATATTTCAATTACAGGAAAAATATTTTGATGCCTTATCAAAAATAATTCCAATTAAATTAAAAACTCACCACATAATCTCCTCCCATTCTAATTAAATTAAAATTTCTCATAATTTAAATCCACTATAAACATATTAACACCTACAATTTAGATGTTAATATGTGGATGGATCAAAAATCATTTTCCGAAAATGTCTATAAAGTAAACACTATGCCATCATTTTTTATTTTCACACACAATAAATTTAGCACAGTAAGTAGGTCGCTTTAAACATATCTCAATAGGGCTATATGACATATTAACACTAATATGACATATTCCTCAACCATTGAATAAAACTAATGGCAACTTCATAAGCAATAAGGTAATATTATAATAACCTCAACTATTGAATAAAACTAATGGCAACTTCATAAGCAACAAGGTAATATTATAATACTTAAACCACCAATGGATCCCATATGTTTAAAAATTGATGTCTCATCAATGCTCTCATTTGTATGATAGCCATTCTAATTAAAATTGTTTAATCCATAAAAACATTAAACAAATATTTCGTTTAGACATTCTTAAATAGCCCCTTCTAGAAAATGCTAATGTTTATATCGCTTATCTATTGCAGGAATGGATTAATATTGCAATCAAAGCACATATAATATAATAAATAGTCCTTACAAGGCCTCATAAATATCAATTGAAGGAATCATTGACATAGTACATAATGAAATTTTTCTTTCTAGAAAATCCATAGCGAAACCACTCCATGGTGCACATTTTTTAACAAAAAAAATTAAAGTGGTATAAATGTCATTAACTAGAAAATTAACCTTCAGCGGTTGAAAACTTTCAAATATACTAAATTAGCACATGGAGAGAATTTTTAAATTCTTTATTCTCGAGTTCACATTTGCAAAGCAAGGAATCATACTAAACTCACAAAAACTATATAAATATAAGAATTTTGCATATCCTTTAGTCATCAATTCTGCATCAATGTTATAGGATTTTGTATGCATACCTGTGGCAGAAAGCTAAGCCACATGAATGATGAAAGGATCCCAAGGAAACACACTCAACATGAGTGCGTCCATTATCACATAGAATGACAAGTTTCAGTTGTCAAGACTTTCTCTCCAAGTGCGTCCACTACTATTGTGGTATTCATTTTAGGACTTTCCATCTTAAATAAGATGTTTATGAGATCTTAAGTGAGTTTGGATTTCAAGGAAAATTTGACGTTATTAATGTTCATAATCACCATTGTTAGTCTCATCACTTGTTTTTGCATGTACTCACATGTCCCCCAACCCAATTTTATTCACAAACATATTGAAACCTATTAGCTCACCACACACCTCCATCGAGTCTAAATCTACCATAATTTACCATAAAGGTGCATATTTTATTGCAATCTATAATCATAATATATTTACAACTAAACTTTTCTTCTGATATAACATCAATTAATAGCTTTTCACTTAAGAGAAGTAACCCAAGATTAAAGGTTCACTTACCAGTGTTGCCAACATGAATTCAACACAAGAGGCCATGATTGCAAGTTTGTAATACTCAAGAACACAACACAAGACTTAGAAAATGAGAAGTTCACAAGTGATAGGACCATTCTATCATGTCATATGCTTCCAAAATCACCTTGAGTTTCGCACAATACATGATTCATGACTCTGGACTCTAGAGGAGACGTGACCTTGGCAAAATGCAAGTCGGCAAGAAAAGAAATCTTAAAGGGCGCACTAGTTGCTACTATCTAAAGATACCTTCTCCGACATTGAAATGGCAACAATTTGTCGCTTCACAGTGTTTGGTATTAATTGGCTAATCTAATGCTCATTCTTCTGTTGAATGGAATGGAGGAGAAAGATCAATAGGGTGACATTAGCTCTTAAGATTGTTGGCATCAGCGGGTAAAATCATAATCTGAGTCATGTTTAAGGACACTATCCTTAAGAGCTATTCTGTCACACAAGTTAATCACATGACGGCTCTCCAAAATTAAATAGACTCTTCTTGCAAAATAAACAAGGACACAAAATAACAAAAATTCTCAACATATACTTAAACAATACCATCATTGATGGAGCAATAAGATAGAGGAGGAGAGAAACATATCTTAGAGAGTCATCTATAAAACATGTGGCAAGCACAACCTTTTACAGGTAGATATCAAAAATTAGGCAATAAAAACAATTAAAAACAATTTCATATAATAAAGGGGTTTAATATATAGGTTACAACATAAATTGACATAAATAGTACTTAATATTATTAATGTATAATAATTCCTTTCAAAACACCCATTAATATTTTATAATATCTGATAGAATAATCCCATTGTCAATGAGGACCTTATTAATAAGCAATCTGTAAGTGCCTTTTGCATTTAAAGGCTTGCCTTGGCCCTAATAGGCCCTTGAAGCAACTGAGACCTAACTCAAACTTTGTGTTATAAAAAAAAAAGCAAAGAAGCAGCAATGTAGAAGCATATGGATATTTTTATGCCTCATATTTGCTCATGAGTCAAAGAGAAAGCCTTGATCTTAAAAGCATAACTTAATATTTAAGGTAAATGAACATTTGACCATGAAGTATTTATCAAAGTCTCATATTGCAGGAATGGATCTAGGAGCTCATAGATGGAGGCATGAAATTAAAAATAAAATGTAAGGGGGGCTAAAATCTATTTTATAGTTTTTTACAAGTAAGAATTTTAATTTTTCCCAAAGGATTATTGAAGTGTGAGCGCTAGTACCTCTATTTGCCTTCCTTGGATCAATCCTTGGTTTAGAGCAAGTAAACGAGTAAAACAAAACTAGGCCATTGATTGAGTAAATAAAATGTTTCATTTCATGTGCCAATGGAAAAAAATAGAAGAAAGTGAGGACATGGAAAAGAAAAGATAAGAGACTATAAATGAGAAAATGCATGGCTAAAATAAGGTTAGATCTCAGTTCTAACACTAATGATAAGGGGAGAGAGTTTTAAAATTTTGGGACTTCCTTCCATATCATTTTTTCGCTATAAAATGATGTGGATTGCAATTTTTTTAAAACAAAGGGTAAAGAAATAAATTTAGCAATGACTTATTTTTTTAAGACCACTAGATAGTTTATATTATGAGATGGTGCAAAAAAAATTCTCAACTATAAAAAATGATACATCTAGAACCCATTGTTTATTTTTCACACATGGAAGTTTATTTTCACTCTCTCTATTCTTAGATTTCATCTTCTCTCTATAACTTTAGCTTCAATCAACAAGAACTGTGCTTGTGAGCTCTAGTAGCGTTGATTTGGACAAAAGAGGAAGAGAAAGAGAGAGATAGTGGGCTAGAAGCTTTCTTGCTTTAATGGCGATCTCTTTCAATCTAATCACTTGCAATAAACTCACACATATACACAACACAAATAAATGACATCAATCACGATCACTATCTCAACACTAGCGATGATGTCTCTCACTCTCAACGAGTCAATAGTCCATGCTTTTCTAACTTAATGACTTATCGAGCTCACTCATTCAAGTGCAACAATAACAACAACAATAATGGCAACTCTTGAGGCTCCATTACCAATAATGCTAGCATGAGTCTTAATCCCCACAATGAGATTGAGCTACAAACGAACTCGCCCAAATTGTAGATTGGAACCAACTTTATCACAATTGAAGTATTGGAGCCTGTTTTGGAAAAAAACATGCTTATTATGTGACCTAAACCATTCAAGGTAGGGCTATGAAGAGCTTTCTGAATAACCTGATTGAATCCTTAGTTGTGGATTTGGGCTTCTTGTTAGAGCAACTGAGCAGCTCTTGAGCTTCTAAGAGAGGGTTCCTTGCATTCATGTCATATTGGATAGTGATGTTGCATTTCTTGGGCACAGGATTAACCTTTATGGTTTCAAGATCATTGTGAAACAAAGCCTGTAAATCAAGAGATATGGGTGAACCTTCATGTTTTTTGACCCAGCTTTCTCTTTGAGTTCTGACTTATATGTAACACCATGGAAATCAAGAGACACACATAATCATGTGGCAACTAGGGTGCAGCACACAACTATGAAACTTGTCGACTATATATCAAATAATTGGAGCAGGGAAGATGAGAGGAAAAACCTAAAATCAAAAGCTAGACCTGTCGACAGTAGAGAGGTGAAGGGAGGCTTCAGATGTGGAGTTATGGGAGGGTTTAGGTATGGTGTGAATGAGAGAGGGGGGAGAGAGAGATGAGGAAGTTCTAATGGTGGAGATGAAGGAAGATGATGAATGTGAGCCCTACCATTAAAAATAAATAGACATTGATGAAAAATAGATGGCAATCTATGGGTGCACCGATATTAATAGTTGATGATTTATTTGTACTACTTGATAATATAGGCTATTCAGTAGTTCTTAAAAAATAGTTGATAACTAAATTTACACATTTATCTTAAAACGAAATATGTGAATAATGGATGCCCTGTCACTTTCTGGTAAAGCGATATGGTTTCCCTTAAAAATAAAAAATAAAAAATACTTATCCAAGTATGCGACATGGATAATGGAAGCCACATTTCTCTCTAGCAAATCGATATGGCTTCCTATAAAAAAATAATTAATTTATTTTTAATCAATCCATGTGATTTCTTGTATAAGTGACATGTATTGGTCTATTTTTACGTCACTTTTATGGATAGCTTTCTTGATTCAACACTTAATTATGAAATTATTACTGGTATTATTTTTTACCTCGCATTTTTAAAACTGACATAGATTAGTTTAATAAAAAGTATATTTTGTAATGGTGAAAATAACTTCTCCTTCCCATGCAAAATCAAAAATATATCCAAAAGCAAAGAGTGGGGCGCACAACAGTCGAGAGTTTTCACGAAAAAGGAATGGACAAAGTGAGGATTTTAAAGAGGAAAGTAAGTGATGCATAGTGTACCCAATATTAGTAAAAGTGGTTTATATGAATTGAAAGTCACATGGCTTGTAATATCCTGAAAATTAGTCCCCTAATAATCTAACTAATTAAGGGTAATAAAGTAGAACTGGTGTGGTGTGTGGTTAGAGAAGACTAATGAATGCTTTGGGATGTGCTTTCAGCTCTAGGTTAGGGTCTGAAGCGAACTTAGGTCACCTGGACCTTAAAAAGGGAGAAAAGCAAGGAAAAGTGCCTTTGTGCCAGATGCCACAGCATATACCTCATGTGCCATGATGCATTGGGCAAGAAAACATGAAGGAAACCTCTCTGTACCACATGACGCATGGCCATTCTCTATAGAAATAAGACACGATCAGATGTGAAAAACAAAAAAGAAAGGAGAGGAAACACGAGAGGCAATATGGAGCTCTGCTAGGGTTTGCTTTTAGAGAGAGTTTAGAACATTTAGAGCTATTAACTACTAAGGATAAGTTTAATAATCCCTTTTCTCTCTCTCTTCCATTTTTAGAAGTTTTGAGAGTTATGTTTTGTTATTAGATGTAATTTTGGTCTATAAAAGCTATGGGTCCAAACCCATTGACTCAAATTAAGTTAATAGGAGTTATTTGACTAGTTAAAGCTTATGATTGAAAGTTTTACACATTAATAGTGGTTGTTGGGCATTTATGTCCAAAAATTTGATATTAAATGTGAGTTTTGGAGGTTTTTGGGTGACATAAATGACTCTAAAAAAATTTAATGAAGTTATTTGAGGTTAATGGAAGATAATGAGCTAATTAGGCAAGCTTGAATGCAAGATATAAAGACTTTGGGTGATTTAAGTGTTGAGAATAAGAGGTCAAAGTGTGTGAATAGTGATGTTGATGATTGTGAACTTGAGTAATTATAAATTAATCATTTGTGCATCTATTTGGTTTAGGACCAAGCTTTGGAAGCAAATAGTTTGAGGAGTAAACATTTGAACTCTCAAAGGTTTAGAGTAATTGGGGGAAATCTTTTGTGTATAGTTGTCTATTAATTGATTTATATTTTTGAAAATGAATTAATTGATATGAATGAGTGGATTGTATACTTTTGAATAAGTGCACAAACATAGGAACTTTGGTTAATCCATTAGGTGACAAATGCAATGTTGGGCATTGAAAATATCACAAATATGTATTAAAAAGAAATTGATAATTTGATGAGATGATTGTGTTGCTATATTAATTTGAGTGCAATGCATGGATAAAGTAAAGGATATGTGAACATGATATGAGTATATGAGAATGAGAATAAGAACTATGTGTGATATTTAGAGATATGTGATGCTCACATGCGGTAGCCTGTTATATGTTGAAAAAAAGTGTGCTTGCTTTTGTACATGTGTATGTGTTGAAATATGTGGGCATGATTCTATGCATGATTGTATTAATGGAAGTTTGCCTAGGAAAAGGAGTAGATAAAATCCACATGATATTATATGGCCTCTTTTCGATAAATAAAGGCTAGCCTTATCCCATTATTTTTGTCAAGAGACTTGAACCTAACTATCTGTACTTATTTGTCGATGAGACTAGCTTAGAGTTTACGACACCCAAGATTTTGAGAGTAGGGGAAGCTGTGGTTTAAGAGTAAGTATAGTAACTTTTGGCCAAGTTACTCCCCACAATTGATGAGCCTGGTTAGTCCATTCACATGAATATAGTCCTATTTGATTTATAGCCTATGGTTTTAGTCGGAGAAAATAAGAAGGATATAAGGAGAAATCGATCATGCATCCTTATCCAATGTGTCATATGGTTGATAAGTTTGTGATAAGTCGTGATATTTAAATGTGTCATTTTCACATGGTTGTTATTATTATAGCAATGTGCATTGTTACGTTTGATTAGGCCATTGTTATATGGTTGTCAATATTGTGGCAATGTGTCTTGTGATATGATTTGTGAAAAATGATAATAAGATGAATCATGTAACTATGATATGTGTTATGTGTGATTAAATGCATATGTGCAATCATCTCTAATACATGTTTAATGTCAATTGATATGCAATTGCATATGATATATATATCTTAATTATTGAGTGGTTGTACTCACCCCTCTCTCTTAACATTTTACAAGATTTAACTTGCATGCGAATAAGGGAAAAGCTCTAGAGGCTTAAGAATTTTACTATTCCTGCTGTAAAGCCTCCCAAACCTATTTTATTTTGTTCAATTGATAAGATATTGCCAATTAGGAAGTGCATTTTGAATATACTTAAACTATAGGAATGTTATGATTGATGGTTGTATTTTGGGCCTTGAAATATGTGTATGCAATTTGACTATTTTTAATAGGATCAAAATACTAGTACAAGTATATAGATGTTATATATGTTACTCATTTGCAAGAATATTGATTTAATGCAAATTGTTTTGATATTTAGGGGTTGAGGCTTAGAAATGAGTATTTGTTGCTGTTATGTTTATGTGGTGTCTTACAAAGGTCATCTTAAGTCCATTGAGTATGGTCTAAGTGTTAATGATAGCTTTTGGCACATGTATTGAGTTTTGGACACTCTTGTTATGTAAAAAAGTGTGAAAGGTTGAAAAAATGTGTTTGATTGTCTAACTCCCTCTTGTGAACTTATTTGGAAGCAAAATCCGTACCACTAGCTAGGTTATAAAAAGAGCTTTCTACAAACACCTAGATTACTTCAATCAAATATCAGATGAAAAAATGCTGTCATAGATGTGTAATGCGCTGCGATGCATGGCGCCTGTAATGCGGCATACAAATGATGCACCCTTTGTTTTCCGCAATGCTATCTTGTTTTCAACAAAAATACAACTACTACGATCCTTTTTTGGTATCCATGCTTCTATATTTATATTTTACTTTGATTCTAGTCTACAAAATAATATTTGAGTACTCTTTTAAGTTTGAAAACTTGGTATCCCATTTATGCAAATATTACAAACTTGGTAATTTAATTGGATTAGACCGATGATTACATTGGTTTTAGTGTTAATTGTGGATTGGTAAAGGCGACCTTATATGACTCATGATATGATAATAATTAGATTAATTGAGTCACCAAAACACACTAGCTTCAAACAGAATGCAAGCAACTTTGTAAGCATGCATGAAAAGAGAGCTTTGGTTAACAACATGGAATCGGAATTAGAGAAGGTGAAGTGAAAGTGTAATTGAAAAAAAAATATTGTTTGGTATAATGGATTTCACTTTTCCAAAAATCTAGTTCCATTTAAATTGAATGAACTGATGTCTTGACCCTAGTTCCTTGAATCCAATTCATTTAAACTTTTGATTATAAAAAAAAATTGAGGGAACTCACTTTGATACTCATAGAACCCATCTCCTCCTTTACTTCCTTCATAAAAAATGCTCCATCCATTTCAAATTAGAAGATACTTTTATGAAAGATTCATCATCCCAAAATATAAAACACCTTGATAAAAATAAAGTTTGATTAATGATAATTTTTCAATATTACCTTTCTCATATATTCCCTCTCTTCAATAATTTTTTATCAATGGAGTATTAAATAAAGGGTATATTTAAAAATTTATATTTTTGTTTTGAAAAAATAAGGTTGTAAAGTGTATCTAATGACCTTTATTAATATGTAAAATTTTGTCTAAAAGTGTTTTATAATTTGTGACTAAGGGAGAAACCAATTTTCATATGCAAACCAAACATGTTTTAAAAGCTCATTTTCAATGGGGGATTAAAATAGAGATGCAAATTACTTAGCTAGATTATCTCACTTCTTAAGAGATAACTTTTTATCTCTTTAATTATCTTCCATACCCGGACTTTAGAGATGGAAGATGGTAAAAGAGAACATTTTTGTTTTTTTTGTTTTTTTCCTTGTGTTTGGTTCAGGACTTCTTGTATTTTATTTAATTTGTGTTGTATGAATTTCAGTTCCCACTCAAAAAAGCTCATTTTCACCTCGCTTCCTCTTCTCTCCCACTTTCTTTTTCACTTTCACCTTGATAAAAGAACTTTTCCATGCACAGGAGAGAGAGCCCCCTGGACGCCTGGAGTCCTAGGGCTCTGCGGAGAGGGCAAATTCATGTCTTTGTTTTTACAACCTCGAGGGCAAGGGCATCTCCTTACTACTACTTATCGAAACTGTTGCACACAGGAATAAGGCTTTTTCGTCCAAGATTCCGAGTTTCCATGCTGGTGTTTTTTGTTTCCTTCACAAACTTTTGAATAGTTCGGGGATAAAACACACTAATGGCATAATTAAATGATGAGCCGTTGGCATGATTAATGAGTTTAATTGTTCCTGAACAAAAATTCGAAAACGAAGAGCAGGGACGCATTCAGAGGTAAGTAAATGAAAACAAAATAGCTCCCGGCGAGGATCGAACTCGCGACCTTTCGCTTACGAAGCGAACGCACTACCACTATGCTACGAAAGCTGATTTGTGGTGTTTTGCAATATTATTTGATATTGTCTGGTAATTTGTTTAAGTAGTCTTCATTGGAATCCTGAAGTCAAAACCCTTGAAGAATCTCAGTTGGGACTCGGTGCGTTAAGCACGTTCTTTGTAGTTGCAAAGCTTGGAGAAGCAAACAAGTAAAGCAAGAGATGTGTGGTATTGCTCTGATTGTCTCGGGCGTCCAGATTGACATTTCATCTTTGTCATCTGATTCGGCATGCTCACCTTGTAAAACAGAAGATGTAAGTTCAAAATGGGCAGGATTTATGCATTTCTGATAGCAAAATATTATTCTATCTTGAATTTAGAGGGTGTTTTGTTTTATGTTAGTCACAAATTTTCTGCCTTTTTACTTTGGTTCCATTTGGTTTCTTTGCTTTAGTTGGTGTTCTCTGTAGATAATCTTAAAGCAGCTCTACGTAGAAGGGGTCCTGATAGCTTAGGTATCAAGAAACTATATCTTCAATTCGACGTCTCATGTCAAAAAAGCATTTCATCCTTCATTGAAGATGATGAGGCATTGGAATTGGGGGAGGAAATTGAGAAGTTGCATGTAATGCAGTCTGGAAATAAATGTGATCGTGCCTCCTTGGATAACGGCCTACCTAGCTCCTTATACAATGCTGTTGTCCAAGGTTCCTCTGCAGAACTGCATTTCATTGGTGCAACCTTGCAACTCAGGGGAATACATCCACTTGTTCAGCCTTTGGTGAATGCGCATGGAAATATCCTTGTTTACAATGGTACTCTTTATTGTCTCTGTAGTTCCTTTTAGCTTAATTTAAATCCTTTCCCTTCTTTCTAGTTTAGAAGAAATGTGATGGCTAGAGAATCAGTTTTTTCCCGTACAATGCCCACTGTTTCGAAGCATGGGCGTATCTCATATATGACATGCAGTTTGAAGACTTGATTGAATAGGAAACAAGTATAACTGAACGTGGAAATTCAAGTATTTCGTTCTAATTTGAAGTTATTGCACATCTCATCATGTTTACATGGAGCTTAAAATTTGTAAATACCCTGAAACTACAAGCATAGGTCAAGGTCTTGAACATGTATATGCCAGTTTCTATCTTTTTTGCTTGTGTTTCTCTCTCTGTCATATATATCAGGAACTCATTTTAGTTTAGTGCTCTTACTACATGTGTTTATACTTTTTGAGGTTCCATTTTATTGTTCTGTATTTCAGGTGAAATTTTTGGAGGAATTCATATTGCAAGTGATTACAATGACAGTGAATTTCTCATGCAAACACTGGGAAAGTGCTGTTCATGTGATTCTAATTTACACTGTTGTCTTAAAAGTGGGAAAAATTCTATTCCTGATCTTCTTTCTATGATTAAAGGACCATGGGCTATCATCTACTGGCAGGTAACTCTGAGTGGTAAGTTTCTATCAATCAAAATAAATTCTGGTATCTTTTTCCTTTCCACAATATTGTTAGAAATTGTGCTTCTTTTGACATTTGTAGGATAGTTCAAGAACCCTTTGGTTTGGCCGAGATGCATTTGGTAGGCGGAGCCTCCTTGTTCACTGGCCTACAGAAGATGACCCAACCTTTATGCTTTCTTCTGTATCTCCTCTTTCACCTATTGAGAAGGCTTCTGGTATATAACCTTTCAAGTTTGAGTTACATGATGGTTTTGTAATCTATCCATGTCCTTTACTGCTTCAGATGTTGCGTCATTGATTTTAGATATAGGTTAGCTTTAGTTTTATTTTTTCCTTGATGGCGTAAGCCTCTCATAGCTATGCCAAGGTAAATTTGGCTTAGTTAATGTAGTCTCAAAATCCCCGAGTTAAATATTTTTTTTTTCTTATGTAAATTTCACTTGGGACTCTCTATTACTTTGCAAGATATTAAATTTATGCTAATTTTATTAAGTGATCTGTTGCATCTCTGTATGATGCATTCTTTTTAATTGCTAAGCATAATAATGATTGCATCAAGCACAAAATGTCATAAAATCAAATAAATGTATGTACAATTTTAATGTAAGCATATTATCACATATCATTCAATTTAAATAACTGAGTATATGAAACACGTAATAACATGTAGTTTATCTTAGCTAAATAGGCATTTTAAATTCAAATGCATGTGTATTTTAAACGACTTGTCATTTATTTATTTATTTAGAGAAACTATATTATTCATATATCTATTTATCCTAGTTAGAGGAGGATGTTACAGGATAAATCTTCTTTTCTCTCACTTTTGCCTCCAATTCTGAATTTTAGATGGATATGAGTAGAATATTTTGTCTTTCATTGTTACACAACTAAGATTACTATTAAAAGCATACTATGTGCTATATCTTCTAGCATTGCTGTATCATGTTTCTAAGAAAGGTTCGTGAAGCATATGAAGATTAGGGATGTTATTAATAGGATACATGAATGCTACCCATTTTTTGACTGTTGACCCCACCCTGTCCATGTTGAAACTTTAAGGGTCTATGTTAACACTGAAGGGCTATCTAAATAAATATGTCATTCATTTGTAATTTTAAATCTCTCAAATATTTCCTGCCTAAGCTTAATAAAGTACTAGGATAATTTTTAAAATCAAGCACTCACGATAATATGAAACTTAGCCTTTGAACTGCCAACAATTTGGTGTCAAGTTTCTAATTTTTATTACATCACAGTTTCTACTATAGTGAAAAATAATTTGTTGCGAATTGTGAATATAAATGGCTTGGAGAGCGTCCATAATAATGGAATGTTTCATTAGATAATAATGGTGTGATTTCAATGTCAAGGTTATTTACATCTACCTTAATCATCTCCTTTTTCTTCTTGTTCTTCTCCTGTTTTTATGTCACTCCAATTTTTCACTTGATATTTGAACCATAAGTTTAATATATTTTGTCTCTTTGAGTTTTGTGTTTCACTTAATGTTGTTTTTGTCCTTTAAATATTATTAGTGTTTGTTGTTGGTTGACACTATTTGAATTTTTTAAAGGGAGAATTACATACCACCCCTCCCAAGAGAATTTATCATAGATAAGGACCAACGACAAGTCCCATTCGAAAAAAAAGAACAAGTCATGTTCCTATTTTAACAACAATCCGTTTCGTACTGGTCAGTGTTGTAAAAGGCGCTCGCCTCAGTGCCTAAGGCGCCTGGGCGAGGCGCTGAACTTGGCCATCGCCTCTCAAGTGAAGAGAGGCGATGGGGTTAGTTAGGCGCGCGCCTGAGAGCGCCTTGTGCGCCTTGCATGAGCAAAAGGCGCACGCCTGAGGGTGCCTAGTTTAAGTAGGTTGAAGAATAGGGGAACAAAAGATGGGCAGATGATAATTGACTACTGGGCATTGAAGGAGAGATGAAGACGACCGACTGGGACTGGGTATTGAAGAAGTGAAGAGGACGACTGACTGGGTTTGCCTATCGAAGAAAAGACAACGACCGATTGGAATTGACGAGGATGATGCTGACAGCGTATGGAAGAAGAGAAGATAAGGACAGCACCGACTACTTCACTTGACTTCTATGGAGTAACATATTGTAGAAGACAATGAGTTTGCTCATATTTTAATACATAACCCATTAAAATATGATATAAAATATGAAAAGTTAAATGATATAAAAACAAATATGGAATATTTAATTTCAAAATAAGAGAAGACAATTACATAATAGAAAAGATTTAAATTTATTACAAGAAATAATCTTTGATTGAAATTTTAAACATGATAGTGAAATTATTGTGAGCCTTGGAAAATTTTCAAGAAAATTTTAATCCCAACTTATACTGATTAGGTTATAAAAGAGAACCCATTATAATCCCTTGGAAGTTTAGAATAGAGCAGCAACACCAAGAGACTACAACACATGGTAGCACCTCGCTTCATTTGAGCACACGCCTTTCTAGCGCCTTGCGCCTAAGGCGTTTTACAAGCTTTGCGCCTTAAGTGCGCCTTTCGCCTTTAACAACCTTGGTACTGGTCCTTATTTGTGATTGATTCCTTTGAGAGGGGGTTGGATGTGATTTTCCCTTTTTTAAATAAAGCTTGCTATTATCAGAAATATTAAGAAAAATAAACCACGAATCTTCAAATGGAATAGGCTATCTCAGTTACTGGGAAGAGCTACCATGTGGAATATACAGTGTACGTGTTGATGTATCAAGTTCTAATCAAGGGCCAATTGGTGAAGTTAGAAGGCATGAATATACAAACTCAATGCTGAAGGAACTTATGAAATGGGAGAGGACTTCTGTTGAACCCAAACCTGAAGACCTGCATACATCTCAATACAAGTCTTATAGGAAGCAACAAAATGTGCATTCAACTCCGTTGGGGGAAGCTCCATGTGAAACAGGTAATCATCTTATATAGTGCTGGAATGCGGCATTCATTCATTTGAAACTTTCATTGTCACTTTTATAATGGGAAAGAACTTTGATTAAGGCTGTAGCTTTTGATTTCAAGTCTTATTAGTCTGTGACTTGTCTTCATGTTTTCTTTTTGAGCAGACACAAGTCAATTCTCAATTTCAATGCCAGCTCATTCTCTGCTAAAGGCTTTAAAGGAATCTGTGTTTCGGCGCACTTCATTGTATACTATCTATCAGGTATGGAATCTTAGTGAATTGAATCACAGATTGATATGGATCCTTTAGGAACCTGTCTAGAGCCCCCAAGAAATGTTGAACAAGTTAGAGTAGAAACTTGAAAACACAAAAAATAAGATCATCTAAAACCCTAGAATAACTCATTTCTAGAGTCTTAACTAATAAATGGCACAAGAATTGATCAGACTCATCCAACCTAGAAGTATTCTATCAAGAACACAAAGCAACAAGTATAAAACGTGAAAATAACTGAATACCACTTGATCCTAAAATAGACAAAATTTCTAACCCTAAATGACTCTGAAGATAAAAAATATATTAGTTTATCAAAAACAACAAAAAATATATTCTAAAATATTTTAAAGATAAGGAGGATGATAAGATATCGTCTATCTAAATTATTCTAAGGATATAATAATAAGATACTATATCCTTGAGATATAAGGCTTGTTGTTATTGTTGTGTCCTTGATATCCTTATTTGGCACCCGTATATAAAAAATAATGACAATGGATAATCCAAAGGATTTAATTGAAAATCGTCCAGATCTGAAAATCCTGATTAAATAAATAAAACACATAAATAAACTAATAAAAATTCTAATTAATCATGGCACACAGTCCTTAAGCATCTTAATTCTTTGTGGGCCTCCATTAGTCATTAGACCTCCTACTTGTTCACCTTTTGTCACATAAGTGCCATGTAGGATGGATGCCATGGAATAGGATCTCAGCCTCCATCACAAATGTTGTAGTTGTACGTGGTTGATAAGATATTGTAAATGTGACTATTAGCTCCAAAATGGATCCCTGAACTCTTGACATAATTTGCTTGCCTTTAATTTTTGTTGGGCTGTTGGTGTACTTAAGCTGGATTTTATATATTGTTTCTTAGGTTTTGTGATGGATAGTTGCTTCTGGATGGATACCACATGCCACTGAAACATTTGAGCTCAGTTATGAGCTTTTCCAGCGGGTGTTAATTGGCAGTTGTAGCTGATGCTAGTTATCTCCATAAACAAGAGGGTTAATTCATGTTATTTGCTAACTGGCTAGAAAAATTGCAATAAACTGGTATTCAATGGAACAAAAACGACTTCTGTTTTAATTTTTTTTTTTTTGGTTAGGATAGCTGTATCTGTTTTCTTCTTGATATCTTCTTGATTATCTTAGATAAGAAAGGAACTTGTACTTTTGGATCTTGCTAATGTTGGTACCTTTGAATTTATGCTTGGTCTGTCCTACTTTTTTTTTTTTGGTTAATATTAATTTATAATTGTGATAGAATTCTATACCTTTGATTGTGTAGGCGACAGTCTCTGATGTTAGACAAGAAGGTTATGTTCCTGTGGCTATTCTGTTTTCTGGTGGCCTGGATTCCATGATACTTGCAGCATTATTGGATCAATGTCTAGATCCCTGCTGTGAGTTTTGCTACTTCAGCTCCCTTTTCTTCATTTGGCAGATATTCTATTGATGTTTTCTGTCAGCTAATATGACATTTTGTTCCTTGTTTGGTGTTAAAACAAATGAAGCTGGATAAAATGGTCGGCAAATTTCGTTGTTACGAAACTTGGTGTTAAAACAAATGAAGCTGGATAAAATGGTTGGCAAATTTCATTGTTACGAAACTTCAGCATAACTGATCACCAATTCCTGTTTGTATTGGCAGATGAAATTGATCTACTTAATGTGAGCTTTGATGGTGAGTCTGCTCCTGATAGAATATCTGCCAAGGCCGGTTTAACAGAACTAAAAAGAGTTGCACCTTCCAGAAGGCATGTAATTGCAATTAAGTTTTCCATTGGTCTGTTTTCTGTGCATTTTTTTTTTTGGCTCTTAAGGGAAAAAACTTTTGCTCGAATGTAAATGTTGGCTTCTGTTACCCACTTACTTCAAGGTTAGGTCTATGCATAAATTTGAGCCTTTTATGCACGTGTATATACATATAGAGGTGTTTAAAATTATTCATAAATATCAAGTTATTCTTGTTTTTTTGGATGAATGATTTTTTTTAATAAAAAATGTAGGAGTCCAGGAAATGCTGGATTTCTCATCTTATTCCATAGAATAGGGAGAAAAAGTCTTTACTTCTGAGTTCAGAAGCAGTCCAAATGACATGTTCTAGACTGCATTGATTAGTGGAAAATTCTTATGCTGTAATTGAAATGAATTCCACAAATTTAAGTAGAAATAGACGCAAATCTTACAAAATACCTTCAACATTGGATGCTGCATATTGAATGAATTTTTGACAAACCCAACTACCTGTTGAGATCATTTCACATATGTAGGTTCGAAATTTTATGGATGCAATTGCAATGTTCAGAGTGACATCGCAATGTTTAAAATTTATCATACTGAGGTTGGAACAAAGGAATGAGGAAGATATATTTAGATACCTTTCATTTGAAACAAGATCAAAGTAAAATCAAGCTGAAATTAAAATTGGCTAATTGATTTAAGTGATAATGATCTTATTGCGTAAGACAAGTAAGAAGAATTGTTACCATGTAAATAATATTGAAGATAATAATTGAAACTGCCAAGTATAGTGACTTTTTAACCTTTAAAATATATCTAATAAGCAGTTATGCGCCAGAAAAGGGGAAGATATTCTTTGTAAAAGTTTTGTCAACTATCCGGATTCATTATTATAATATTTCATATCAACTCTTTGCTATTTACATGACTCTTTGGAGGTAATCAACATATTATGAAGTCAAATTTCTGCGTGATAGACTGCCTTGGGTTTAATATGATTTTTATGTCTCCCCTAAATAGAACTCCATGCTTCATTTCATAAGTTTTTGCCACCATGAAACATATATTGGGTACATTAGTGGCAAATATTAGGAGCTTTGACCGTTAACTATCAAGGATAATAAAGGGTAAAAGAGGTTTTTGTTTGAGTTCATGCAACTTACAAAGTACATATTGCTTGCTTTGTTTTATGATGGTTTCTACTGTTATAATATGCATGACCTCTTAAATAAGTTCCATTGTTTTTTTTTTTTTTGGTGTCTCTAATGTCCAGTTACAAAAGTGCAGGTGGAGGCTTGTGGAGATTGATGCTGAATTGTCTGACTTGGCTTTTGAAACAAGTCATGTTATGTCCCTCATAGAACCTGCAAATACTTACATGGTACTAATTGTATTAATTATGGGGACCAACAATTTATCATGTGTGGATATTAACACTTGCTAATGTTAGCACAATAAAAATAAAATCCAAGATGCTTTTGCCTCTGTTGTTTCCTGAAATTCATTTGAATTGATGTTAACTTTAGATTTTCTTCAGATCCTTTCAAGGTGATATAGTTCTTCAGAAAATTATACAACTGAAAGACGAAAAGAGGGTCCTTTCTAAAATTCTCAACATGTCCTTTTATGTCAGACAGAGAACTACTATTTCTGAGTGGTCATCCATAAGTAGTTTGCACTTATCCTTACAGGACTTGAATATAGGAATTGCTTTATGGCTGGCTGCTCGTGGTGATGGATGGGTGTCTGATGGAAATAGTGATGGCAATGATAGCAATCTTGCACGCATTAAATACAAGTCTAAAGCAAGGATTTTACTTGTTGGTTCTGGTGCTGATGAGCAGTGTGCTGGCTATGGTAGACATAGAACAAGTTATAGACGAGGAAGGTATTAATATGATAATGGTAACATACTTTATTATGACAATTTCTTCACTTATTCATTTGATTCTCTTTTGTGGTATAAATCAGCGTGGATTATATGATTCTTTTGAGTTCAATGCCTTTATAATTGTAATTTCTTCCATCTATCTATTTTGTAATGTGAGTGACTTTACGTTACAAATGTTGGAGATATATGCTAGACACTAGACAATGGAAGTTTCTGCAAGAAAGAAAGTTTGAGATCAAAGTATTAAAAACTTTACATAATATATTTTTAATGCTGTATTTTTTTGGAAGATAATATATTAATTATAGCATTCGAATCTATGTTGTAACTAATGTGAGCTTTCAAGAATTATTCAGATCACAGGGTATCAGTATATACCTACAACTAATCAATGCATTGGTTATCAATTTGGGAGATTGACCTTGTATTTCATTTAGTGTTTACTGGATAGTTCCAAACTGGCAGACTCTCCAAGGAGATTGGTGTTTTCAATTCTGATCTGATGGTACAATATGCCCTTTTCAGTTGGCGGGAGCTTAATGAGGAAATGAAACTGGACATGCAGAGAATTTGGAAAAGAAATTTAGGGAGAGATGATAGATGCATTGCTGATAATGGAAAGGAGGTAAGGTGGATATAATGATTGAAATATCAATATTTGTTTTGGCTCAGGTAATATGCCAGTTACTATCTTTTTTTCCTTCTGACATTCTAGGCCAGATTTCCATTTTTGGACGAGGATGTTATCAGGATTTTGCTCAGCATTCCTTTGTGGGAGGTCACCGACCTTGATCAACCAAGTGGAATTGGTGATAAAAAGATTCTGAGAGAGGTATTGTCATTCACATGCTGGGTTTTGGTGATCTAAAGCCCTCGTTTACAATTAATATGAATGGTTTTTGAACTATGACTTTATTACTGGTTAAAAATTATATTCTTTGTTTACAATCAAAAACACTTTTTTTTACTTGAAAGTTCGTATCAAAATAATTAAAAGCCACTTAAAATAGCTTCTCAAAATGATAATAAATTTGCTGCTTTTCTTTTTTTTCCTAATCCTTATTATTTTAAAAATCTTAAACAAAATATAACAATATTTTTATAGATTTTTATAAGTATTTATAAAAGGATTTTTTTCTCACTAAAAATGCTAAAATAAGCAGACTTGGGGGGGGGGGGATCGCCTCACATCAACTAGTAATCCCTGGTTGGTAACAAGAGCACGCACACACTAACAAACAGAAAATAGCTTTCAGGACCATGAAGGATATTATCTCTTGTTTCTTACTCAAGTGATATCTATATCAGTAAAATTGTTTTCCTGGACATGCAAGACAGTAGATTTTGCTGCAGTAGTTTATGTATCAGATAATGTCCATCGTTTTTCTGCCACGTGTATTTTAACCAGATTGTGAACTTTTTTTTTTTATCTGAAATAAAACTAAAGCAATTTTGATCAAAATCTGAATCTTATGGGTAACATGTTTCGTGAAGGTTGCACAATTACTTGGTTTACATGAAGCAGCGGTGTTGCCCAAACGAGCTATCCAGGTGTGCATCTCTGAAACTTGGTACAGTTCCTGTTAAAATGAAGCAGCAGGATCTTAGAAGTTAAACCATAGAAATCGAAGAAAAGTTGTGCCCTTCTTGATCCTTGCATATTTTCAATATAATAGGAGTTTGTGGGTTTTGGAAATGATACGTTTTATTGAGATTAAATTAATCTTTTAGTTCCTGAAAGACCACATGCCTCTCAATTTAATCCCTGAAAGCTAATATATATCGATTTAGCCCTTCAAAGATAAAGGGGCTTAGTTTAGTCCCTCAAACCCAATTTTGGTGTACCCCAAATGAGCTATTTCTCTATTTATAAGATTTGGATTAAGTGAATGGCCTAAGTCTACTTACTCAATGAGTGTGTCACATTTCATGGTAACAGCTATTTAATTTAATTAAACGGCTCTCAAAGATTTTGTCATATAATGCTTAGTAAATACTGAATCTCAAATTTTAGGAGAGGACAGGCGGAAGGAGTGTTTGGATGGTGATAGTTTTTTTTGAATTTTTGAAAGGAAATGTATTTTAATAATTTTCAAGTATTGATAAAATTCAATAGCTGTAATTGAGACGTTAATTAAGTGAGTGGACTTAATCCACGACTCCACGTCCCTATTTATACTCAAATTTTCTCCTTCATTTTGATCCTTCACAGTCAAGAACATGGTATTTTTCAATTTGGTCTCAGAATTGCTTTCTCGATTTTGTCCCTTGCATGGGGATTTTTCTCAGTTAGTCGTTCACAAACAAAAGTATCATCAATAGTGCTCTTGACATGCAAGTATTTTCTTATCAATATATGTAAATTAAATAATAAACCTGAAATAAAAGTTACTGTTAATGTTCCTTTTTTTTTTTAAATACATTAGGAGAGTTTGAACACTTGATCTCTGCCCTCACCACACCCCACCTTACCACCCAAGCTGGCTTATGTGCTCTTAAAAGAAAAAACATTATAATCCCATGCAAGATTGCACTAGGTACATCCTAGTCTGATAAAGAAATGACACTATTGATTATAGTTTTGTGAAAGACCTAATTGAAAATACAATCATATAAGGGACTAAATTGATGTTGATGTTGATTTTGATTTGTTGATAAAGCATTTTAGATAATGTAGAACAAAAGGATAAATGCATATAAAATGCAATGCCGCTGTTCTCCTGTAGCCTTCGTTGTACCATTGTGTTATTATTAAGCGTTAGTTTTACTTGTAAGCTTCCTCTCAGCTTGGTGATTAATTAGTGCTTGTTTCTTTGAAACAAATCGTATTGGTGTAGTTTGGTTCCAGAATTGCGAGGGAGTCAAATCGCAGGAATTTCGGAAGTAATCGAGCCGCAAATCAGGCATCTGCTGGCAGTGTGACGATTCATAGTAAATCAAAATTGAGTTGATTCCTTATTTCTTCATCTTTTGACTCACGTACCTTAATCCAGAGCATATTGTATAATATATGCTTCAAAAAGATATATCTTTGTTTCTCTAACATTTAATTCAAATCATGATCATCGGAAAGCAAATGAATGTGCAAATTAGCTTTAGTTGATCTGCTCAATGTTTTGATGTTCAATATTTCCCGTTTTACTCATACTTCTTTATATTGCAAGAGGTTGCGGAGATCATAATGTCCTCTGATTTGCTCTGTTTGTAGTTGTATGGCTTGATCATAACTTCGTAGCTAAGTCGCAATTAATTTCCCTGAAATTTTATGTTGGTTTTAAAAGAGAGTAGGAATAACTTTTGTTGCAAATTTTGTGATTCAATTAGAGATCAGATTGTAAATTATAGATTGAATAATTAATCATATTAATTTTTAGTATTAATATATGTTAAACTATTTATATGATTTGTGCTTTCAAACATTATATTTTTTATTCTTATCATTTAACATATCAAATTTTATATTATTTAAATTTTTTATCATATTTTTTAAACACTTCTAATATATTACATTTGCATAAAATATATAATTGATCATAAAATTAATGCCCTTTTTGTAAGGCTATCGACTTCTAAAAAAAATGTTCAAATAAAAATTTTATTATAACAATTCATTTTTACTAAATTAATTTTTGTTAATTGAACTTTTAATACAGTGACTTTTGACAATAGAAAGACTACATCTATAAGGCTACTTTGTGAAGCATAGGCTCAGGCAAAACTGTATTTCTCTGTTGCTATTTATAAGGCATGTTTAACATCATATTTATAAGATATTTTTAATATGTTTTATTATAATTAAGAAAAATTTTAAATTCAATAACTCAATTTAAAAATTTAATAATTTTTTAACTTTATTCCTATTAAATATATATATATATATATATATATATTTAATAACATATTTTCTCTTTTTAAAATTTATTGAAAGTCAAATGAAAAAATTTATGATAAAAATTAAATGAGATGATTTGTAAATAGAATAAAAAAATATCTTTTTTTCCTACCTTATAAATAGAACTAGATGAAGTAGGAAAAATGATAATTAGGAATCCTGTAAGAATATTAATGACAATTACATACATTAAATTATTAAAATTTTAATAGTAGACTATGATTCTTACTTGTAATAAATTCTCTTTTATTGATTAGTTTGAAATTCATAATAAATTTTAAAAAATTTTCAACTAACATTGCAAAATTTTTAACTATCTTTTTTTAATTTTCTCAATGATAGTAAAAAATACTAATAAGTGATTTGTGATTCATAACTTATTTTTATAAATTTTTAATTGACGTTAAATATATTTACTTGATTTTTTATATGTTGATAATAAAAAATTGAGATTCTCAATTAACCTTTATAAATTTATAATTAACGTTACAAATAATTTAAATGTAATTAAATATTTTTTAATTAAATATTCACATTTTTTAATTACAAATAAAATTCATGATTTTTTAATTAAAATTTTAATGATTTAAGGTCTACAATTATATTAATATTAATATTGTTATAATTACGGCATAGCCCAGCCCAATCATTACGGTGCAACCCCGAGTCCGTCGGAAACACAGACCCTTTCATCTCTGCTATCTGGGCTCAGATGGAAAGCCACAGTAACAGTACCGAACACCGGTGGAGAGCTGAAGAAGCCATTGGTGGCAACGCGAAAGCACTTCAAGCTCTCAGAGAACTCATCATATTCCCTCTTCTCTATTCTCGCCAAGCTAAGAAGCTCGGTATCAAAGTAAAGCGTCTTCCTTTGTCTTCATCTCTCTTTTCCCTTTACCATTTTCGGTTCAAGCCGTGAAAACACACACACACACACACATCATATATATGCATAAGTGTAAGAACTCCATAATTATGATTATGTAAATTCATTTCTTTCTAAACCGCTGTTATGTTTATGGCTAATTTGTTTCTTTGCCTTCAGTGGCAGCAAGGGTTGCTGCTGTACGGCCCTCCAGGCACTGGAAAGGTAACTTCTTGAAATGATCCATTCAGTAAAAATTGGCACTGAGGATGTGGACCAGCCCTTTTTATTCCATTGTATTGCTTGTTAAATATAAACTATAATAAAGTAATTTCATCCTAGAAGTAAAGAACAATGTTGAATCTGTTGTTTAATCACATCTTGCTTTCAAATGGTGAGGTGCTAATTAATTGTTATGATATTAATCGAATTGGTTTTGGAGGCTGGAGCTTTAAGTAATTGCTTTTAATACAAATATTTTGTATATCTTGTGCGGCCAGCTTATTCCTTAGAGAGTTCTAGCTGGAGTCATGAGACACATTGTCCCTTTTGGTTTGCTTTCTGTTCAGTATGGCTTCATGGTCTACCCAGTGGAAGGTTGCTTTTAGTTGGAAAATGTTGGTTTAGGCTTTAAAATCAATACAAGTTTTTTTTTTTTTTTTGTTTTTGATATCTTTCAACAGCAATGAGTAATTAAGGTTGATAAGATAACTGGATGATTTTGTGATATATTTTGTCTCATTGCTATTGCAGACAAGTCTAGTACGAGCAGTTGTTCAGGAATGTGGAGCGCATTTGACAATCATCAGGTTCGTCCTTTCTTTATTTTTATTTTTTTATATTTTTGTTTGCGGATCTTGTGTACCGGAACTCTAGTCTAAGTAAGTGGTCTGTCATTATTTTTCTGTTTATGTATTTTGCAGTCCTCATTCTGTCCATAAAGCACATGCCGGGGAAAGTGAGAGAATTCTACGTGAGGCCTTTGCAGAGGCATCATCTCATTCAACTTGGGGAAAGCCATCAGTTATCTTTATAGATGAAATAGACGTACTCTGTCCTCGGCGAGATTCCAGGTAAGGGACAACTGTTAACTGTCCAGCTTTATATTTATTTATTTTTTCCAAGCATTTTCTTCATCTTTGTCGTAATGTGTTTTGCTATGTTGAAATGACTTGTAAATAAATTGTCACAATTTTACAATCGTAGAGAAAATGTCATATGGTGGTTGGTGGAACTCCCCAGCATAATAATTAGATTGGCTGTGATAGCATTAAAAGTTCTCTGTCAAGTTAATGGAGCAACCATAACTAGGCTAATTTCCTTGAAACGCATTCTAAAGGAAAGATGACCTTTTGGCAGGATGGTTAAGGTGCTGTTTAGCTTTAGCCGAGACAGGTTACAGTTTTTTAGTTGGTTGTTTAGTCTTTGTATGGTTGAAGGTGCTTTTTTAGTGAATAACTATAACTTGGTAGACTTTACAAACACAAGTCATGGTCTTGAAAACTTGTGAAGATGATCATGATTGATAACACCATGGCTGTCTTTAGTGGTCTTCTGGCCCATATGTTTTAGTTTATTTTGTGAAAAAATCACTTTTTTTTTTTTGAAAAATTTTTATTATTTGAGTTTTTATGATGCTTGTTTAAACTTTTGAAAATAATCAGAATCCGAAAAAGGCAAATTTCTGATTGTTTTAAGAAGCTACTTTGAGAAAGTAGCTTTTGAAAATAATCTAATGTGGTAGACGAGGTAAAGTGTTTTAAAGAGATAGGATATACGAAAATATCATAAAATTTTAAAATAATATAATAATAAATTATTTTTATAAAAAAAATCAAGAAAGATATCATAAAATTTAAAAATAATTAACTAATAATCACTTTTTTATTATTATAATCAAACATAAAATAATGTTTACTTTTTATAAAATCTCCATAAAAATATCTTTTTATAAAATCTCTAAACTACTAAAAAAATCACTTATTTTTTAATATTAAACAAATGGGCCCTTAATCATGGTGAAAGAAATCAGTTTGCAATTGTTTTTGCAGAAGAAAATGTCCCAACTCAATTTTATTTACTGTCAAAATATTTGATCTAGTGTAATATTGATCAGTTTTAGAAGAGTTTTAATTTCATATGTTCAAACATTTTCTATACAATCTTCAATAAAGCAAATACATGGCTCGAACTGATTTTAGTGAATTAAGAAATTATATGTTTATGCATGCAGCATGTGTGCTAATTTCATTTTTTACTTCATTATTACTCCATATTATTCTCTACAAGCAGAAAGGAGCAAGATGTTCGAATTGCTTCTCAGCTCTTCACATTGATGGATTCAAACAAACCATCCTCATCTATGCCGAGAGTTGTTGTGGTTGCATCAACTAACAGGTTGTCTTTTCTGTTTTAAAAGGTTAATATATATTACATTTATACAAATTGAAATGGTAGGGGCTTAATGTGTCTTGGTCCTCACCTTTAAAAATTATTCATTTATACCTGGCTATTTTAACCTATATGCTATGCTTAATATCTGACTGAATCTAAAAAGTTATTATACCATGCATTTGATCCTGTATTTGGTGGTTGAAATGAGAATGTTTTGATTATCCATCGCTTAAATATTTTTGGCATGCCTTGATGGATTACTTAAGAGTCATGATCTCTTATACAATATTATATCACACTTTGGCTCTTTGTTCTTGGAAGTGATGTTAGAACCTGGAAATTTCCCTATTAGGTGGTCTCCTGATTCTCTGAAGCCTGTGGCCTTAATAGTAGAATTCTGGTTTCTTTTACAATTGTTTTAGGCTGGTTGTTCCAGTTTTATTTGTTGTTATTTAGACAATTTATTTATGCATTAAGTTTGGTTTCTTCTCACAGAGTGAATGCAATTGACCCAGCCCTTAGAAGGTATGGACGTTTTGATACTGAAATTGAAGTTACTGCCCCAAATGAAGAGGAACTTTTTCAAATTCTTAAGGTTGTACGTTTTGAAATGTTGATGGAATTCTACTATCAATTGCTTAATGACAAAAGTCATCCTTGAATTTTTCCACCGTTTAGCTGTTTTATAGAATTCTTGATTTAAGTTCAACCAAGGCAGCTAATTTGATGTGTCTAACAACTGATTTTCAGCTTTACACAAAGAAGATTCCCTTAGATTCCAGTGCTGACTTAAAAATGATAGCTGCATCTTGCAATGGATATGTTGGGGCTGATTTGGAAGCCTTGTGCTGTGAGGCCACTACATTAGCAGCTAAAAGGTCCAGAGATGCAAATGGAAATTCTAGTCATTTAAGCATAATGATGGAGGATTGGAACAATGCAAGATCTGTTGTTGGTCCAAGCATAACAAGAGGTGTTACAGAGGAAATTCCTAAAGTGACTTGGGATGATATTGGGGGATTAACAGAATTAAAGGTTTGTAATTTATACATTTGATATCACTTTGGTGTCACCAGAAATTAATGGTATTTGTCTGTATCCTTGAACAGAAAAAGCTTCAGCAAGCTGTTGAATGGCCTATCAAGCATTCTGAAGTGTTTTCAAGATTGGGCATTTCCCCAGTACGAGGAATTCTCTTGCATGGACCTCCAGGATGTTCCAAAACAACCCTTGCCAAAGCTGCTGCACATGCTGCCCAGGCTTCTTTCTTTTCCTTGAGGTTTTAACAATTTCCAATTTTTTTATCAGAGTATATCCCTACCTCAACTCCGCCTATGTTTATAGCCGGTCCCAAGCCCGGGTAAAGGAGGAGGGTTGTGTTAGGCCATCAACAGCCAATGTAAAAATTTGTTGAATCTATCATGAACATGGACAATAGACGTTATATGATAGAGCACAATGGCGTCTTGCAATCCATGTAGCCGACCCCACCTAGTGGGATAAAGGCTTGTTGTTGTTGTTGTTGTTGTTGTTGTTGTATATCCCTACCTCATGTGAGTGTGTCTTTGCATGATTAAGATTTGGTGCTCATCTAATATGGAGTTAACCAATAGATGCAACTGGGTGACATTTATCCACATATAGAGTGTCAGAGAATTGACAACTATTTCTTTGAAGTCCTACACAACATTTTTGTTTCTGTAGTCTAGAGTTACTGGCTCTTGGAATCTCTTTCATTTCAAACTATTTGTTCATTTGCATCTTTCTACCTCTTCTGTTGACAAGAGATACTTCTGATACTTTTTTGAAATCTGTGTTGGTCCTTGAAAGATACGCCTATCATCAATTTCATTCTTAAAAAGTTTATATCTTTTATTTACAAATTAATCTTTTTTAAAATACATTTTTTAGTCCTGACCTAGCTCACTTAGGGTTTAATTGATAACTATAAACTTGTTCATGACAAAAATGACCATAAACTTTTGAATCAAAACTAAAATGATGTATCTTGAAACATTGAGCCCAAATTAATGGCTATATACTTTTGAGGACTAAATTGATAGTTGTGGTATCTTTCAAGGATCCATATGGTAGTTAACTCTACTTTTCTTACATCAATGATCTTATACTTTGATTTGTTTTACATTCTGATTGATCCATATGATTATATAGCTGTTTACAGATTCTTTTGCAATTGAGTTCCCATGCAAAATTCATTTATAAAAGATGAAAAACCTTAAAATGATAGATGATGCATTAGTGGTGCAGAAATGTATTCGATGTATGTTGGGGAGGGGGAGGTGCTGCTCCGGAACACATTTCAGAGAGCAAGACTCGCAGCACCTAGCATAATATTTTTTTGATGAGGCTGATGTGGTAGCTGCCAAACGGTCAGTGAGTTGCTAATCTGTTTAAACTTTTTTCAGCATATACAAACCATGGTAAACATGTTTATGATGTACGATGGGGATTTTATATTTGCATGATAATTCTTGACATAACTATCAAAAAGTGAAATATTTCCATAGAGACTGAGAAAGTGTAAGCTTCTTAGCCCCACATTAAGTGATACGGTTTGTTCTTTGGAGCATATAGTTGAGTTAATTCTCCCACCTTAGTAGCTAGCTCCCCTCTCCCTTTCCCATTGGGAAGAGAGGGGTTGTTCCCCATCTCTCTTGGAGTACTTTAGTGGGCTCCATAGAGGACTACCTATAGGTTTCTGATTGGTCAAAAAGTTGAATGAAGTGCACCCAACAGGATGTCAGCCTTTCAAGGTACTTATGGTAGTATAGGTTATTTAGTCTCGTTTTGAGCAACATAAGATGTTTAATAGAGTACTTATGCAAGTTGTTCCTTGTACCTTGTAGCTGATTTTTTGGAAGACGTTAATAAGCACTTTTATGCATAATATATAGTTAATGATTACTTTACAATATTTTTGAACCAATGTCATTTTAAAATATTTTCTTATCTTATATGCTTATCTCCCAGTTGGAGCAAAATTTGCCCTTCTTGATTGTAGTTAATATCCTTGTGATGTGTGAGTGACCCTACCCTGCCCAACTGTTTAATTTTTCAGAACAACTTGATCCTACATTTACTATTTCAAATACATGTAAGATTCAGAAAGGTAAAAAAATATGAAATTTGATGGCTTGATTTAATATATGCATGTGCAGGTATTTTAATGCACCCATTAGTTTATGTTTATTCTGCATTTTTTTTTTCTTGTCCATAAACTTATCAAGATATTTTTTTTTTGGGTGACTTTTTTGAAGAACTTGTCTTTTTAAGTAGTTTCTGTATAAATCCATTGGAACTATAAAATCCATGCTTAGTTTAATTAATGATTGCATGACATATCCATATAGAATCAGACACAACACATGACAAATAGGCGGACATGCACTTGACGATGTTCTCAAAAAAACCTGTAGATTTTTCTTCTAAGAATGTTGTGTCATTGTTCTGGTGAAAAAGTCTGGGAAATAAATAAGGTATTTCCTGTGCACAAGAAATGCTGATCATTTTTCTCTTACCAGGGGTGATTCTTCTAGCAATAGCGGCGCAGTAGGCGAGAGGCTTTTATCCACTCTTCTGACTGAGATGGATGGTTTAGAAGAAGCTACAGTAAGTTTTCTGTGTTTGTTTGTGTGTGTACTGTTTCTTAGGAAAACATTTTATCCTTCTAGGCCCTTCAGTTGTCTCTTACAAATTCTTGTATCTGACTATAAGCGGTATTGAAAGAATAAAGTACACACGACACAAAGTAATAATTTTCTTTCAGTCAAGTTCAAACTGGATTCAACATAATGGAGATGATCTTCTGTTTCTTCCTTACAAATGACTATATCCATAATCACTTTTCAGGGAATTCTTGTCTTGGCAGCTACAAATCGTCCTTACGCGATAGACGCTGCACTAATGCGCCCCGGACTTTTTGATCTTGTGAGAGCTAATATATGCCACTAGACATTTTCTTTCCTTTTTCTTTCCCAAAAAAAAAAAAAAACTCAAATAATGGACTTGTGATTCACATTGTTGTGTAAGTTTGCATGTAACTATGTTTATCAACAAAACTGAGATTTATGAGAATGTTGAGAAACTGATCAAAGTGAGACTCCTAAAATAATTGGAGTTGATTGTTTTTATCTCTCAACATCATCTTTCATTTTAGTTAATATTTGTTTTTAAGTAGAAAAAATTAATCATTTGGTCTCTGTAGTTTTGATCCAATTATAATTCAGTCCTTAAACTTTGACTTGTTGCAATTCATTCGTTATAGTTTTAACTCGGTTGTAACTCAGTTTCTAAACTTTTCTTTTTGCAACTTAGTTCCTATAATTTCAACCATTTAAATATCGGTCCTTACATTTTAAAAAATAAAATTTCAAAGATTACAAAAATTTTAAACTTTTAATATTTATAATATTTATAAAGATTAAAAGGGTTTGGTATTTTATAAATTTTAACATAATTTTAATCTTTAAAATTTTATTTGTTAAGATAAAGAGACCTATATTTAAATGGTTGAAAATATAGGGACTGAGTTGCAAGAGTTAAAGTTTAAGGATTGAGTTATAATAAGTCAAAGTTTAAGAATTGAGTTACAATCAAATCAAAACTATAAGGATTAAAAGATTAATTTTTCTAAGGATTGAGTTATAATAAGTCAAAGTTCAGAAATTGAGTTACAATCAAATCAAAACTATAAGGATTAAAAAATTAATTTTTCTTTTTAAGTATTATATACAAATGAAAAGAGGGGATTCAAATGTTCTATCTCACTCTGTCTATTTTGTTGAATGATAGGTGCTATATGTGCCCCCACCTGATTTGGAAGCTCGATATGAGATTCTGTGTGTACATACACGTGGCATGAAACTAGGGAATGATGTCAATCTCAGAGGACTAGCAGAATATACCGAGCTCTTCACAGGCGCCGAACTCGAGGGATTATGCAAGAGAAGCTGGAATCGTTGCTCTGACAGAAGACATATCTGCTACTGTTGTGTGTGATCGCCATTTCCAGGTTGTGAGGAATTCTGTAAATCCAGCATTAACAAAAGAAGAAATTGACTCGTACTCATCTTTCATGAAGACCTCATCTTCAACATTTTCTAGGAACTTCGAATCAAGTTCAAAACTTGATAGAAAGAAAAGTAGTAATATTTTAAGTTCCATGGTTAAACTTGGTATTGTAAGCTGTATGCTACTTGCTGCTACTAAATACTTTTTCATGCATGAAAAACAATCTGTATATGAAGTAGCTGTCACATGAAGAATGTTTACCATTTGTTTGTAGCCTCAGAACTTGCTTGGTATTACAATCAAAATTTGTTGAAGTACATGTGTTGTAGGTTTTTCTTATATTGGGCTCCATGCTTTCTGCAGATTTGTTCTGATGCAAGTTCCTAAGCAGTTCTTCAATTTGATTTTATTAATTGAGGTTTGGTATTAGGGAATTGGGAATTAAGTTTCAATTATAAATTTGAATAAAAGCCTCTTGCCCATTGGTTTTTCCCAAAGTAATTTTGGCCTAATGCTATGTTAACCCATGTTTACATTCCTTTAAATAGGCTTGGAGCCCTAGCTTAGAAGGTAAGAACATTATTCTAAGATATTATAAGTTAAGGTAATTTAATTTGAATTTGTAATCCAAATCCATGTTAAATTCTATCTAATTAAAAAAAACCATAATTAACATATTTAAGCTTTTAGACCCATTATTAGACACTTAATAAAAGATAAATTAATTACTTTGGCCTAAGGCCTTATTAAAAAGATGAAAATACAAAATATAACATATAAATAGACTCTAAACAAATTAAAATAATACAATTGGAATTTAATTTGAAGCCTTCATGCCGTCATCTTGATGCACATGTTGCGCAAATTTCATGGATGATCTTCATTTTTCAAGTTTCCAAGATTTCATGACCCATAACATGCATTTAGCCTTGAATGTGAATGATTAAGACCCCACTTGTACTCTCATCTAGAGCTGATAATATAAATTAACCCACGACCCACAGGCTTGGTGGGACGAGTTGATATAACCCGCATTTTATGCGGATTATATTTCTACTAACCCGTCAACCCACAGCGAGCTAACCTACCACAAAAAAATATTTTTTGTATACATTTTTTAATTTTAAAAATTACAAATTCATCATAATGTTAGAAACTTTATCTATTATTAATTATTAGCATCACACAATTAAATATAAAAATATAATTAACATGTAAAAGTCTGGAAAGTAAAATTAAATTTGACATTAATTTGAGTAAAGTTGAGCAAGCTAACTTTTGGGGGGGGGCTAACTGAGAAATTCTTAATTCATTGAAGAAAAATGTAGTAACAAAGACAATACAAAGAAAAATAAAAGTTATGATTTGTCCACAGCTTAATAGCCTAGTAACTCATAATTCAAAAACTATTAAAGAGGATTTGAAAGTTGATATATAGATTATTTTAAATATCTCTAAAAATAATTCATACACCACTTGAGACAGCACTACTTCAAATGGTATCACAATGACAAAGAGTTTGAACACCACGTAACTTTAAAAAAAATCAATGGTTATATTGCTCGTGCCTACTTAAAATTATTTTACTCAAATTAAATTGTGAAAAGTTTTTGGTTGAGTGCACGCTACATTAATGCACTTGATTGGTCATGGATTTATAGCTATATCAACTAATTAAATGTGACAACTAATAACAGTAGTAAGTAATAAGCATGTAATTTGAATTATAATAATAATTTGAATAATGGCAAGGGTTGGAAAATTGAGAAAATGATTCTGTGATTTTATCTTTTTTTTTTAAAAAAAAAAGAAAAGCGAGTTGGCTCATTGTAGGTTCAAGCTGTGCGGGACGGGCCAAAACCATTTTACATAGAAATGAACCTATTTTTTAACCCAATCTGTATTTTTTTATGGGTTGGTGGGTTGAGTTCTACCAACTCTACTCGTAGAATGAATATTAATGTTGTACGTCTTTAATGTTTTTTATCCTCTTGTATCCCTCACTCTTTATTAGGCTCCTAGTCATTGAACTTTTGATACTACGAAGAGGATCTTGCGTTTGCTTGGCCTTGTTTTAAGATGATATGGACACAAACTTGGTTACTGTAGAATAGATGCTTCCAAGGATACCACTTATATTCATGTTGGATTTGGGACCTCTCCATTTCTTTATCATCACTTTCCTTCACTGTTCCTAATCATAATCATTCATCAAATTTATGACAAATAGATTCATCTAATGCACTGATATCAATAGTTATAATTGGAAAGTGGAGGGAAAAAATGATAAAGAAATGAAAAGGTTTCTCTCCCATTCATGTCAGTCTATTAGAGAAGAAAAATCAAATTAAGAAGTCCCACATCTAGAATATGAAAAATATATTAAGCAATGGTTTAAAAACCAGACTAAACTGGGTGATCAAACCTTCGATTAGAGCCCTTAACAGCTCCATTTAGACCAAAAAACCATTTTCAAGTCTGAGTCAGATTGGACCGGACTTGAGCTGTTATTAAGCCAGGAATCGAAGCAATTTGTAAAAAATCAGATAGTCTTAAACATAACATTAAAAAACCTTAAAAATAAAAAAATTCAAAAAATTTAAAAATTAGATCTTATTGAAAGCCAACTTTATTTTTGGATAATTTACATATATAAAATATGATGTGAGATCTTTTTTTTTTATAAAGATATTGACAGTTATAAGTGTAAATATAGATACTTTTAAGTATAATCATATCAATTTAATTGGGATTCACCTATATTTGATAAGTTATAAAATCATAATTCATAATATTATTAATTTACAGTCATGTTATATAATTTTATTAACATATTATAGTTTTTTTTTCTTCTATTTATTTTATATATACATTTAATATTATTTTTATTTAACTATTACATCACTAGTTCAACTTCTAATCTAACTAGTTAGATATTTCTAATTTAACATATGGTCTGGCTTTTAAAATATTGATATTAAGAATATAAGTGTGTCTAACCAAGTGACTTAAATTATTTTGATAAAGTAGACTATCTTCAACCATGATTAATATAAAGAATTTAACATGGCATTATAAGTCAATCGATTGAAAAAAAATAATGAAAGAATGAAAGATAAAAAAATTTAAAAAAGAAAGAGAAAAAAGAAGAAAAAGAAATTGAATTAACGTGAGAAAAATAAAAAAAATGAAAAATTCATAAATTTTAGTGATCATTGTTTCAGCGTTATGAGACTCTTTACTGTTACACCTCGTGGGAGCTCAAAGCCACTTGAATGGCTTTCTAATCCAAAATTCAAATGTCCACGTGCACTAACCCATTTGATTGCCTTGATGAAAACAGAGGAGTCTATTGCATGAAATTCAATTGGTATTTAAATTCTATTATACTCTAATTACCATAAAATAACCGTAATTATATATGTGTGTGTGTGTGTGTGTGTGTGTGTCAGGAACATGAAGATATTTTTCAACCGGCAAATTACTTTATTAAATGCTATTCTATTTTCTTTTGTTAACTCAACTTGAAGCTCCAAAGTTAAAAGAATCATTCGTGTTCAATAGGATTCATGGTAGATTCATTTGATTAGAATGGTGATAACAAATTTTATTTTTATCGTGCATATATCGAAACATTAATATATAGGTTAAAATAGAGAACATTTTTCTGAACCTCGAGTCTATTGCACATAAGTTTACAATAAATCTACTTAACCTTTTTTTAAAAAAAATCATAAACCCATTGCCATTAATTCTTTTTAATTGATTTACTAATATACTACCACATCATATTGATGAGGATTATGTAGGGTCCAAAACATAGTATGAAAATTCGAGTCAACATGCTTGATTGAATTAGTAAATTATTAAACCAGTATTGATTGATTTAATAAAATATTTTATTTATGGCTAGTTTGATTATGATTTGATTACAGTTTTAATCATTAATTCTTAAATTAATGCCTTAACTGTTCAATGAAAAAATTTAATAATTCCTTTACCCAATGGTCAAATGTGATTATATATTTTTCTTTTCTTGTTTTAATTTTAGCCATAGAATGACAATGATTTAACCGGGCGTATTTGGATAAGAAGTTGTAAAACTGAAGTCAGAATAAATTAAGATTTGCAAAATGAAATTAGGGTAAAAGTTAGTGATTGTAATGTTATTTATGTTTTATGAGATTTAAATACAATTAAAGCTAAAAGCTCATATTTTTAACTTCCATGTGAATAGGTTTGTGGACTAAAAGCTCTTTTGACTATTTTTTTATCCAAATATTCTTTCAAGCTTTTCAATGAGCTTTTAAGACCCCAACTAGGATTTGAACCATCCAAACCTCAATTTGAATGCTATCCAAACACAGTAAGTAATCAAAGCCCAAGTATTCAAGTTTGCAATCTCTGCTTCTGATGCCACAATTTTAGACGCAATAAACAGTAATTCAAAACCAAGTCTCCTTTTGGTTTGACAAATGGAACCCCATGTCTCTTGTCATGTATGGCTGCAACATGGATGCAATGCTTCCTGCTAGAGCCAGTGACTTCAGTTATTTTACATGGAACATTGCAAAGATGCACACTACAAGATACCTTCTTATGGACTTTATTAGGCATATTTCCATAGTTCAGCCTCCTGGCTCTAGAAGAGAAAATGACACCATCTGCTGGTGACCCTCTAATGACAGATTGAAATTTCCCTATTAAATTTGCCTACAGTGTTATTGAGCACAAAGATAAAAATGATAATTTAGAAAGCTAGAACAAAATTTGAAAATGACCTTATGAACTTGGGATTGTCTGAATGTTGATGGAAATGGCTTTTGCAAGAAAACTTTATTATCCTTTTGATTGTAATTATTTTGACTCTTCTATTCATATTCTTAGAGATTGCACTAAAGCCAAGCAAGTTTGGGATAAACTAGTTAAACTTTATGTTCAAAACTTATTCTTTACCCTTCAATTGCATGAAACAATGACTTAGAAAGCTCTATGACAAGAGAAGTCAACTAACAAAGGCTATTTGCTCCAACTTGCTGGAACATATGAAAATCCAAGTGCAGGACCCTTTACTTAGAAGACATCATCCCTCAAGGAGATATCACCTTCATTAGCACCCAGAGAGCATTGTTGATGATCTCAAGCTCAAGGCTAAGACGAACATATTAGCTTCTAGAAAAAGAGATATGTATTGATCCAATTAGTACACTCCCAAACTGGGTTGGTTTACCCTAGGGCTCACCAACGGCATCACTCTTGGAGAAAGTCTTGTGCTTGACCCAAGCCTAGGGCTCAAAGCTTCGTTGTACACTTTTCTCTGTTTCTTGGCCTCCAGGGATTGTCGAAGCTGCTGCAACTCGTTGATGTACTCTACCACTCCTATTATTGATGGTTGATCACCCTTCTTAGCAACCCATGCACACACACACACACACACACACACACACACACATATATATATGGAAGGATCGTAAGTTATTTACTTCACTATTGATCGTTATTTTTAGAAGAAAGCGAAGCATCAATTGTATTAATCCAGGTGCCAAAGCTAAGTTAGCAAGTTGTTGGCGAGAGTTGAAATGAGACTCACTCGTTTGACATAGCATGAGGGACCTCTTGTTTTAAAAATAATAATTATATTAGGACTAAAATTGTAATAACATAAATAGATTGATCATCATTAAAAAAAAACTTATATTAAACATGCTGATATGGTCTTTAATGCAAAATATGTGCTTTATATCTTATCTCAAAATACTACATATCTAATAAGTTTTTGAGTCTAAACATTTTTATTTAGTTCATAGGATGCAAAATATCAAAAGTAGGAAGATATAAAATTGTAAAATTTACATACATTACTACCCTACTTGTACTTTGTCCTAAAGTGAGGGGGTGCTTTTGGCCACCCTAACCTAAAAATGACTCTGCCTCTGACTATTACTCATTAGAAGCTCTAACTCTCATTCTTAATGAACATGAAAGTAATCATCCTGTCTTTGACCATATAAGAAATGTCTAAATTTCATCATGAGAGATTGAACTTGATTATAATGCAGAAGTAGAATCATGCTAGTTAATTGGGAATAGAATCTTGAAACACCAAAATAAAACAAGAAACAAAGAAAAAGAAGCAAGAAAGAAGAAGAAATAAAGGGAAAGAAAATGAAAACACATGAAAAGGTAGGGATCAAAGAGAATATCTTTAGCAATCTTAACCTTCGAAGATATTATAAGAGTTGATTAGGCTCTTGATCACGTTATTATTCAACACGAGATGCCATCATAAGCACTAATAAACTCTAGAAATAAGAATCACTTTTATTATTCAAATTCAACTTGCCATACAATGAAGAAGGGCACCCCTATATATAGGCTTACTCAAGATTAAAAAAAAATAATTCAAAAATCCTAGTTTGGGTGAAAGCCACATAATTTAGGGATTGTATCTCTTAAAATCATGGGATTATATTATTAGATAAAATCCTAATCTAGAAATAGGAAACAAAACTTAAATAAAATATTAAACTAATATCTAAATTATTAATCTAATCAATTTGGAGCAATCAAGGGATCTTCAAATCTAGGATAATCTCACCTCTTATGTTTCTAATGTTGACTTCAAGGATGCTAAGGAATCACACCACGATCTTTCAAGATATGACTAAATGTGGTGCCTTAAAAAATGTTCCTTCCTCTAGATGCAAGAACCTTCTAATTTTTAACATGACATATTTTCATTGTATCTACACGGTTAGGACCATGGTCTTGTTATTAAAAAAGAAGAGAAAATATAATTGTTGATCTCTATACTACATATTTTGATATTACTCTCTATACATTTTTTGTTATTTCAAGTATTTTTTGAATTTTATTTATTTGCAACATTAGTCCATATCATGGAGTTAAATTTGTTAAGGTGTGTATAACTTTATTAATTTTGTTGCTGAGTTGATAAAATTATAATGAATTGGATATTGTATGAGCAATACGACCAGTAATTTTTTTAGAATTTTTGCCATAGCTGTCATGTCTTCTTTCTTACAAAGTTTCATCCATTGTGCATTTGTTGAAGTAATTTCTTAGTTTTCTCCTCCGAGAGAGTGAGAGTATGAGGTCTCTTTGTCTTTGACGTGAGAGTGAACGAGTGAGTTCTCTTCGTCTTTTAGTGTAAGAGTGCGTGTGTTGTGGTGTTTGGAGGTATGGAGAGGTATAGAGGAATATCTCTGGTTTGGAAGTCTAATGATGCGATTGGAGGAGCTAAGGTGATTTTAGAGGGAAAATTGGTTACAGATAAAGATTTGAATAAAGCAAGAACGAACTCGATGATCAAATGAGCCTGGAATTTGCCGGAAGGCCTTGATGTAATTGAGATTGATAAGAAAGCTTTTATATTCAAATTTGATTCATATGAAGAAAGTCGGCGAATTCTTCAACGAAGGCCTTGGGCCATTGAGAATTGTCTTCTCAATGTTCAAGAAAGGAGGCAGTATGGTATTTTTGAGGAGATTGATTTCTTGAGATCTCTGATTTGGATTCAATTGCATAATATTCCTCCAGAAGCGATGAATGTTAGCAATGCAATATCACTTGGTGGAAAGATAGGTGAAGTTGTTATGATCAAAGAGCGGGAGGTTAATGGTAGAAAGTTGCGATCATTTTTAAGGGTTAGATTTAATCGGATTTGCCAAAAGAACTCTTACCTGGTTTTGGGATAAGGAGGCCTAACGGTAGTAAGGTGAGAATTGCTGTTAGGTATGAGAAACTTCATGATTTTTGTTATCGATGTGGTAAAATTGGCCATGATCCTGGAATGTGTAAGGAGGCAAGGCGAATGTGTAGTGAAAATTCCTCTGTTCCAAGATTTGGTCCATGGTAATCTACACAAGTGGTGCAAACTTAGGATGAGGCATTGCTGATCATTAAAGAAGGTTGGCCTGAGACCAGATCGAAGAAGAAAAAGGTTGATGATGAATGTTGGGAGGATGTTGGGATGATGGTAGGGGCTCTTGGCAGTCAAAACAAAGAGGTTAGGATAGGAAAGGATTTCGAGATTGTGATGTCTAATGTGAAAAAGGAAGTCTCCAAGGGCCTGAGGTTAATGAGCAAATTCTTAATGGGATCTTTTGCTTTGAAAAAGGTGAATGTTCAAAAAGTTCATAGGTTGTTATTAAGGATGAGGAGTGGGCTGGCAGTGCGCAGTGTTTGTCTTCGGGCCCAATTTCTCTTCATGCATTGAGAATTGATGAGAGGGCTGCATAGAAGAATGTACTAGGTCGGGTTGCTGTTGAGGCTTGTCATGTTGATAATGAGAAAGGAAAGAAGCTAGTTATTTTTAAGGAGATAGATATTAAGGAGATTGCTGAGAAACTAGGTGATATTGAGGAGATGAATGTAGATGATGCAAAGAAAAGGAGAATTATTGCGGAAGAAAAGGAGAAGTTGATGGAGATCTCGCTTTTTGCTAAAGGCTTAAAGAGTGATTTGAAGTCATCGAAGACGGGCAATCGGGTGCGAAGTTCTTCTATCAAGAACGAGCTGCGGAGTGCAAAGAAAAAATCTTACAATAAGCAGCTGAGTTAGGATGAAGTTGCAAAGGTGAATAGGTTGTTTGCCACTAAATTTCTCAAAGACAGATTAGTTAATGTTGTGGTGGCTGAGGGCATTAATGGCTAGCCTACAACAGCCATCAAGGCACCATAAGGTTTATATCGTGGAACTGTGAATGTTTAGGAGTGGCCTTGACAATTAAGAAACTTAAGGATTCTATTAGAAAGTTTAAGCTCTCGATTATTTTCTTAATGGAAACTAAGATGAGCATTAAGAAAATGAAGAAAATTAAAAGAAAATGTGGAATGGATGAGGAATTTTATGTGCAACCTCAGGGTTTGTCTGGTGGTCTTGCTTTGTGGTGGAAAGATAATGGATGTATTGTTTAGTTGAAGAAATATTATTCTTGTTCGTGTATTATCTGCATTTGAAGATTGCCCCGTGTTTCTATCTTTCATTTATGGTCCCCTGGATGAGAAGGAGAGGTTGGTGGTGTGGAATAGAATCAGATCTTTAGTTAGGGGAATCAATAATACTTAGCTATGTGTTCGGGATGTCAATGATCTTATTTCACAAGAGGAGAAGGAGGGGGCAGACCTAGAGCAACTAGGAAGATTTTGAATTTTCAGAAGTTTTTATCTAGGTTGCATAGATATGGATACGAGTATCTGATATAATACGGCATGATACGGGGATACGGAAAATTTTTAAAATTTTAGGATATGGGTACGGGGATATTTATAAAATATATTTCAACATTTTATGATATAAGTACAGGTATTTTGATTTTTAAACAAGAATTTCTAAAATAATATGAGGATATTTATAGTAATTAACCAAAATATTAAATGTTTTTTCAAGTTTTTAATTGATATAGTAAAAAATTATTAAAAAAAATCATATCACAAATGTTAGAATATGGGATACATATACAGATGTATCCTATCGGATACAGGTACATTTATTTTTTTTAAGTATCCCTGCTACATAGGTTTTTATCTGATTGTGAATTGATTGATTTGAAGTTTAAAGGTTCAAAATTTACTTGGAGTAATAAAAGGACGGGGTTTGCATATGTTAAAGAGAGGATTGATTGGGCTTGCGGTAATGTTGCTTTCAAAGAAAAATTTAACGAGGCACATATGCTTCATTCAAAACCAATTGGCTTTGATCATCACATGATTGTTGATTATTGTTTTATTGAGCATAAAATTCCCAAAAAAAATAAAATTTGAAGCTATGTAGGCTTTGCATGCTGATTTTTTGTTGGTGGGTTAAGGAGGGTTGGCATTTGAAGGGGAATATTTGTATGGAGAAGGTAGAAGAGATTGTTTGTCAGCTTGATAACTGTAGGAAATGATTGGTTGAGTGGAGTAAACGTGAATTTCCTAATAATCACAAGCTTATTGCTGATTTAAGGTCTCACTTGGAGGAGTTACAAGAGCGTATGCTGACTGAATTGAAAGCTGATAAGATTGAGGAGATTTTAAGGCGAATAAAGGAGATTTGGGATAGGGAAGAAATTTATTGGTGGCAAAGATCTCGTGCTCAATAGCTAAAATTCGGTAATCGCAATACCAGATTTTTTTTCATAATATTACAGTGCAAAGAAGGGCTCAAAGTGCTCTGCTCAGGTTATAATCGAATGAAGGGGTTTAGTTAGAAGAGATGGTTGATATTAATGTTGAGTATGCTAAATTTTACTCTAGCCCATTTACCTATAGTTCGTTGGTGGGTACATATGAGGTCCTGAATTATATTCACCCTGTTGTTACTTCAGTTGATAATGATTTTCTTATTATAGCTGTTGGAGAAGATGAAGATAGCTGTGTTCGATCTCGGTGCTATGAAGGCACCAAGGCCTAGTGGGTTTTCTGCCATGTTCTATCATTCTTCATGGTCTGAGATAAAGAATAAAGTTTGTGAAATGATGAGACAATTTTTTTTTGGGGATCAATTGATTTGAATGATATTAATAGCACCAATATAGTATTGATACCTAAGGTTGATAAGCTTGAGGGGGTTTCTCATTTTAGGCCTATTAGGCTTTCTAATGTGATTAATAAGGTGATTGCTAAGATAATGACAAATAGGCTGAGAGGGTTGATGGATAAATATGTCTCTCAATAATAGCATGCTTTTATGGCTGCAAGGTAGATTAATGATAATATTTTGTTAGCTCATGAAGTGTATCACTATCTGAAAAGTAAGAAGCCTGGTCCTAGAGTGGATTTGGCCCTGAAAATTGACCTCGGTAAAGCATACGATCAAGTTGAATGGTCCTTTCTTTTGAAGGTTATGGAGAAAATGAGTTTTTGTAAGGATTGGGTGAGTTGGGTTGAAAAGTGTATTTCCTCCATCTAGTTTAATCTACAAGTTTCTAGTAGAGATGTGGCTTTGATTAGTCCTAGTAAGGAGGTAAAACAAGGGGATCCCCTTTCTCCGTACTTGTTCATATTTGCAGTTAATGTGTTATCTTTGATTATTCACTTTCATGTGGAGCATAGTGATTTGAAAGGAGTGAGATTGAGCAAGAAATGTCTCATTTTATCCCATTGCTTCTTTGCTGATGATGCTTTGTTTTTTTTTTTTTTAATTAAAGCTGAAAAGAATAATTGTCTTGTTTTACGAAGAATTCTGAATGTGTTTTGTGCAGCATCAAGACAAGAAATGAACCTTAATAAATCAAGTGTTTTCTTTTCAACTAATGCATCAGATGATGTGAAGAAAGAGAATACTGATGTTTTGGGAATGAATGATATTGACCAACCTAAAAAGTATCTCAGGCTTTTAGTTTTGTGGGGATAGCTAAGGCTTCTGCTCTTGAATTTGTGTGTAATAAGGTGGGGAAGAGATTACAGGGGTGGAAAAGCAAGTTGCTTTCTTTTGCCGGCAAAGAGGTTTGAATTAAGTTTGTGGCCAACTTGATTCTTGTATATCGAATGGCATGTTTTTCTTTTCTTATGAAAACTTCACAGAATGAGCATGATGGTCATAAAATAAACTGGAAAAGTTGGGAGGGGATGGTTCGGTCTAACTAGGAAGGAGGGTTGGGCTTTCAAAATCTCCAGTGCTTTAATCAAGCTTTGTTGGCCAAAACGGTATGGAGGATGATTCAAAGACCTGATGAGATTTGGTGTCAGGTTCTTAAAGGAAAATATTGTCTTCATTGTTCTGTTTTGGAGGCGATAAAGGGAAGCAACTCATTTGGGGTTGGTCTAGTATTCTTGAAGGAAGGGATTTGCTTGTTAAAGGTGCTATTTGGAGAATTGGAGATGGATTGAGTGCGAAGGTATGGTGTGATAGATGATAACATGTTTGGATTCTAGAAAGTTACATTATGATTCTTCGATAGAAGCTGAGAAAAAACTGTGTGTGGCTGATTTGATTAAAAATGGGCATTGGGATTTGTCGGTGATTGAAAATCAAATTTCTGTAAAAGAAGTTGAAGCTATGAGGGGAATTTATCATCCCCAAAATCAATGTCCTGATAAATGGATTTAGTAGTCTTTGAGAAATGGAGTTTATTCTTTCAAATCAGGTTATCTTTTTGCTTTAAATTAGATCCACCCTAAGCCATCCGATAGACCGACTAGATCTTATCAGATTTCTCAATGAGTTTGGAAGGGAATGTGGGGCTTGCAGGTACCTCCAAAGATTAAAAACTTTGTGCGAAGGGTGTTTAATGGTGCTCTTGCCACAAGGGAAGCACTTTTTAAGATTGGGTGTGAGGCTGAATCGATTGAGCATTTGCTGTTATTATGCTCTTGGGTGCAGCATTGCTGGTTTAGAAGTTCTTTGGGTTTTCTGATATGTTAAAAACATATAAGTCGTATTGAGAAATGGATGGAAGATATGTTGTTTGGAAGGGAGGGACTTGCAGATTTTGATAAATGTCTCATGGTTTTTCTTTACTGAGAAATCTGGAAAGGGGGGTATGAGTGCGTCTTAAATGGTCAAAAGGTGAATGCAAAATTTGTAGTTGATCGTGCATCTCATGCTGCTGATGAGTTTTGGAACGTTGCATTGAAAGCTAATGTCTTAGTGCACTCGGTGCGCCACGACTTGACAGATCTATAAGTTGGTCTCCTCCTCCTCATGGTATGATAAAGATGAATGTGGATGGAGCGTTTCCTTTGCGCAGTAATATAGGGGGTATTGGAGTAGTATGTAGAAATTGTGATGATTGGCATTTTTGTTGGGGGTTTATCGGAGAGAGTTGTGGCTGATTCTACTTTTTCTATTGAGTGTCAGGCTTTATTTGAAGCTTTGAAGATATGTGATAATTTTTCAAATGCTAAGATCTGTATTCAGACAGACTGTGAGGTCTTGTTCAATTCCATTTACTGCAAGTCTATGGAGGGATGTGATTGAAAATTTGAAACTATGCTTCATGATATTTTTTATTTACTTGAATCAAAGCTTAATATTTGATTCTCTTTGGTTCAACGCCAAGGGAATACTGCTGCTGACCTATTAGCAGCTAAAGGTGTGAGGGAGATGTATCCCAATAGATGGCTTGAAAAAGCTCCATCTCCTCTAGTCCTAAGGCTGTTGGCTGATTTAAGGAATTCGGTATAATCGAGATGTAATGAGTGAGTTGTAGAAACAAGAAGGTATTGGTTGAAAGCTCGGACTTGATTTTGCCTTATTTTCTTTGTATTCTTTTATTGCTTTCTGTAGGTTGTATTATTAGGTTTTACTTGTTTTAATAGGTTGTACTTCTAGGTGTTTTACTTGCTTTAATAGGTTGTACTTCTAGGTTTTTTTGTGTGTAATAATTTTTTTTGTGATTAATAAAATAGAATTTTTTTGTGCCAACAAAAATTTATTTTGCATTTAAAGATTTTGACTTAATGTTCTGCTTTTTTTGGTCTTCTACTCATTTTTAATTTCAAAAAAATTTATATAACTAACCTTATATATTTAATTAAGATGTTTGTTTTTAATTAAATCAAAACATGTGTAATTTTATAGAAAATTTATTTCATAAAAAATTTTTGTTATTAATTTTATTAACGCATTAGAATTCATTTGTTTTGATTTAATTAGATAAATATAAGTATATTAAATATATAAAATTAAGTACTAAAGTCTTGTTCTCTCAATTTTTTATACAACTTTATACAATTTATCATAATTTTAGCAAGTCAACCCAAAAAGTATTAAAGTTTATTCATGCTTTAGCCACTGTTAAATTATTATAGTCATATTTAAAAAATATAAAAACTATCGTTGTAGATAAAACTTAAAAAAATTAAAATAATAAAAAAAAGTATATAGAATAATACTAAAGCACAGTAAAATTATAAAGATTTTTTTTTTTTTTGCCAATTAAAGTATGGGGACTAACAAGTTCCATTACCCCAATAGTAAAATATTTTTGTTTGTTGCGTTATATTTAGCCTATATATTAATTTTTATTGATCGCATCAATATATATTTTATGTCTTGGGTGTTGCACTTTCTCTTTCAAAAGCTCCAGATCAACTTGTAAGCCAGCCTACTATGAACTGTGAATATATTAACAGCTGTATGTGAATCTGACATTTATAGCATATTAAAAAAAATTCTTTTTTTGGTTGAATATTTTTCAGCTGTGGCCTAGAATCCCCTCCCCCAATATTATTAAATTAACCAAGTGGTGTGGTTGTGTGTGCCGGGGGTGGATGGCCTTTCAAGTAAAGCCCATAATTTAGGTCAAATTTAAACTGACCAACTTGAATCTACTTAAAAAATTTAGGATTAAATTTAGAAAAAGTTAATTCTTTAATATTCAGGTAGCCCGAATAAGTTAGAGAAAATTCGAGCCAAGTGGTAAGTGTATATTTTATAATTAAATAGGTATAGATTTTGATTTAGATTTGATTATATTTATTAAGATTTCATATCTATTTAATTAATATTTATATATTTTTATCTCATCACTTAATTATAAGATAAAAAAATTTGATATAAAATCTACTCATATTTTTTTTTATATTTTGCAGGAAAATAATACAACAACAACAAGCCTTTATCCCACTAGGTGGGGTCGGCTACATGGATTGCAAGATGTCATTGTGCTCTATCGTTTATCAAGCTTTTAGGAATATTATTAATTAACATATCGCATTCAATAACTTCTAAAAGTGTTCTCTTAGGCCTTCCTCTACCTCTCTTAATCGGACTCAAAGTTATATGTTCTACTCTTCTCACTGGTGCCTCCCTTGGTCTTCTTTATACATGCCCAAACCATCTCAATCGATTTTCTACCATTTTTTCTCAATAGGTGCCACCCTCACTTTTTCACGTACGTGCTCATTTCGAATTTTATCTTTACGTGTATGTCCGCACATCTATCGTAACATTCTCATCTCTGCTACTCCAACTTTATGCTCTTGCTGTCCCATTAGAGCCCAGCATTCATTACTATATAACATTGCCGGTCTGATAGCAGTGCGATAAAACTTTCCTTTAAGTTTATTAAACACCTTATGGTCGCAAATAACTCCTTTAGCTTTTCTCCAATTAAACCACCCAACTTGAATTCTATGTGAAATATCTTCACTGATTTCGCCATCATTTTGAATAATGGCTTCCAAATATCTAAACTTTTCCACTTGAGGTATAATTTGATTTCCCAATTTCACTTCCAAATTGTTGTCGAATAGTCCTTTACCAAATTTACAATATAAATATTCCGTCTTACTTCTACTCAGACGAAAACCTTTCGACTCCAATGTCCTCCTCCATAACTCAAGTTTGCAATTAACCTCTTCTCTTGTATCTGCTATAAGAATTATATCATCCACGAAGAGCATACATTTCAGAATTTCCCCTTGAATATGTTCCGTCAAAACATTTAAGATCAAGTTGAACAAATAAGGACTTAGAGATGATCCCTGATGTAGTCCAATCTTTATAGGAAAATCCTTTGTTTGACCACTAGGCGTTCTTATACTAGTTTTTACCCCCTCATACATATCTTGTATGGCTTTAATATAAGCAATCCGTACTCCCTTTTTTTTCTAACGCTTTCCAAAGCACTTCTCTTGGTATACGGTCATAAGCTTTTTTCAAATCAATAAAAATCATGTGTAGATCTTTATCTTTACAACGATACTTTTCCATTAATTCCCTTAATAGATAAATCGCCTCTGTGGTTGATCTACCTGGCATAAAACTAAACTGATTCTCAGAAATACTTGTCTCCAATCTCAACCTATGCTCAATTACTTTCTCTCACAATTTCATTGTGTGGTTCATGAGCTTAATCCCTCTATAGTTAGTACAATTCTGAATATCTCTTTTATTTTTATAAATAGGAATTAATATACTTCTCCTCCACTCATCAGGCATTTTCTTGGACCGTAAAATCACATTAAATAACTTAGATAACCATCTCACCCCTTCTTCACCTAAACATTTCCACGTTTTGATAGATATACAATCAAGTCCGTTGGCTCTACCATTTGCCATTTTCTTAAGAGCTTCCTTTACCTCCTTATCACGTATTATTCGATAGAATGACAAATTTTATTCTCCTTCACCAGTTATTAAATCTTCCAAGTTACTAGATAAACCCTCTCCATCATTGAAAAGCTTAGAAAAGTAAGTCTCCCATCTATTTTTAATTTTATCATCTGTAACTAAAATTCTTCCCTCTTCATCCTTAATACACCTTACCTGTTCTAGATCTCTTGATTTTCTTTCCCTACTCTTGGCAATCTTATAAATATTTCGCTCTCTTTCCTTCGTCTCAAGGCTCTTATAAAATTCTTCAAAAGCTTTAGAACGAGCTTCACCCACAGCTCTCTTAGTTTTCTTCTTAACCATACGGTACCTCTCCCAATTTTCCTCATTGTTACACAAATGTATGGCTTTAAAACAGTTCTTCTTATACTTGATTTTGTCCTGTACACTATTATTCCACCACCAAGACTCCTTATCTCTCAGACCAAAACCTTTTGATTCTCCCAAAATTACTTTTGCAACCTCCCGTATCTTTTTAGCCATATCCTCCCACATGATGTTAGCACTTCCCTAAGATTCTCAAATTCCTTTATCCAAAAGATTTTGCTTGAAAATATCTTGCTTCTCACCTTTTAATTGCCACCACCTAATCCTTGGTGCTACTACTTATCGACGTTTTTGGATTTTACTCATAATACACACATCAAGGACTAGGACCCTATGTTGTGTCGTTACAGCATCTCCGAGGATCACCTTGTAATTTTTACAAAGTCTTCTATCTGTGTTCCTAACCAAAAGAAAATCAATCTGTGACCTTAAGGCTCCACTTTTGTAAGTGATGAGATGCTCATCTCTCTTCTTGAAACAAGTGTTGGCAATTTTAAAATCATACGCCAATAAGAAATCAAAAAGAGTTTGTCCTTCATTGTTTAGCTCTCCAAAACCAAAACCACCATGCACCCTCACATACTGACCAGCTTCCCTCCCAACATGCCCATTAAAGTCTCCTCCAATAAAAATCTTTTCACTTTGTGGTATGTGTCGAATCAACCCCTCAGATCCTCCCAAAATAATTCCTTAAGACTGGCTTCTGTTCCGACTTGCGGCACATAAGCGCTAACAATATTAACAGTTTCACGTCCAATTATCATTTTTAAGAAAATAATTCTATCTCTAATTCTGCTAACTTCTACAACGTTCTTCTTCCACTCTTTATCTATAATGATGCCTACTCCATTGAGTGCACTTACTTTTCCTGTATACCAAAGTTTGAAACCTTGAATATCCTTAGCTTCTCCTCCACGCCATTTTGTTTCTTGCAGGCAAAGGATATTGATTTTCCTTTGAATCATAACCCTGACAACCTCTACAGATTTACAATTCAATGTCCCAACATTCCAAGTACCAAATCTAATTTTGCTCTCATGGACTAACTTCTTTAGCCGCGTGCGTCCAGAATGACGTGGTAGCCCTTGCTCATTTAACACTACATCCGGGCACCGATGCAGCGGCTCTAACTCACTTATCACTGTACTCAAGCCATGCAGCGCGTTACTTACGGGCAACGACCTATCATTAACATTATAACGTCTATTGTCTATGTTCATGATAGATTCAACAAAGTTTTACATTGACTGTTGATGGCCTAACACAACCCTCCTCCTTTACCCGGCTTGGGACCGGCTATAAACATAGGCGAAGTTAATATATTAAATAAATCAAGAAAATAATACAGAGAGAAAGGGAGGGAGGGAGAAGGAATCTACAAAATCTCACATGAACGAAGCACAATATCAGGTATATCTGTGTGGAGGGAGAGGCAATCGCGCATTTTGAAAGAGGATTTTAGGGGAAAAAGTCAAAGAAATATATATATATATATATATATATTAAAGTCTCACATTGATTAGAAAAAAAAAAAAGAGCCTCTACTTTAATTATAAATACTCTCTTCATTAAGAGAGGAGGAATCCAATCACTTATCTGAATATCTCAAAAAAACTTTTTGAGATATTTGGAACTCATAGAAGCATTCTGAAGACTGAAAGTGAGACCATTGAAAAGTTCTACAATTCATAATTATTTTTTTTATTTCTTAATTTTCTCTGTGATCATTTTTTATAATTGAGGATTTTAGAATAGTGTTATTTAATTTTATTATGTGTTTCTAAATTACCCAATTGAAGTAGAGATGTAACCTGACTGGGGAGCTAATTTTGTACTTTCTTTATTTTGACTTTTTACATTTTATTTATGAATATTTTTTTCTTTTTAATTATATTTATTTCTTTTATTCTTTATATTGATTTAATGACTAACCACTATGTGATTAAATTTATGGGTAATCTTGATGGACTGGGAGGTAAAGAAAAGATTTAGATCTAAAGAAATAATATAAATAACTAGGGTAGGGATAGTTTTAAATTTGTGGTGACTTAAACTATAACTTCACGATTTAATTAGTTACTTGGATATCGTGGAAACGAATTCAACACTAATTAAAAGGGGACTAATAATTCAGGAGAATATTAAGACGCTTTAGGAATAGTTATCACTATAATTGATCAGAATCAACTCAAAGGGTAGAAACTAATAACCTATAAATTAGTCCTAAACACGAACACTTCAAGTGATTGTGTTTTCATCATCATTATTTTATTGATTTAATTTTATTATTTAAATTTTTATCAAATTATCTATTTTTATTTATTTTTGTTCTTGAACTATTAATTATCTAAATTAGTAAAAGCACAACTTTCTTATGAGTTTCACACTTAAAAATACTCAAGTAATTATTACTGTGATTTCATATACTTGTAAGAGCGATCACCAAGCCTAGATACTTGATAAAAAAAGAAAATTTTTAAAAAAATAGATAAAATATATAAGAAATATTAATTAATTCTTTAAGTTTTATAGTTATTTTATAGTAAAATACTATATATTTGAATGCATTACTATAGTTATTCTTTTAAAAAAATTAAAAATACTTATATTTTCATATTTTTATTATTTTTAATAATAAAACATCAAAAATAAGATTAAAATATATTTTAATATTAATTTTTATATTTAAAATAATTTCAATTCAATATGTCATTTTCATATTTAAAAAACTATATTTTTATATTTTTTAAAAATATTATAATTAATTTTAAATTAAAAATAATTTTAAATACATTAAATTCAGGGATATATGAATTTCTGGCTCTACTACTAAATAAACATAATAAATAAATATATTTTGAATATTAATTTTAGTTAACATCTATGCCAAATTTAGTTTAAAATTAAAATAAAATAGAGTAAAAAAATTTCTTATATGTAGGGTTAAATAATATAAAAAATTAAAAAAATAACTTTAAAAATATAGTTTTTATTCATAATTAAATAATTTTGTTTTATATAATATAATAATGGATATTTTTTCATCTTCTTAAAAAATAAAAAATACAATTTACCTAAAAATTATTAAAAACTTTGAACAATTAGGATAATAATTTTAAGTTAGTAGTCTAACTGTCAGTGAATTGAGATCAATTTGATCATAATTAAAAAAAATAATTTAATTAAAATATATAAAATAGTTAATATATGATCATGAAAGAACAATATTTAAATGGCTATTCAGTTGAGACATTATTTGCAAGTAAAAAAAACATCATGAATAAATTACACATAATCAAATAAAATAGTAGTAATAAAGTTATTTAAGTACAAAGTTGATAATTTTTTATTTTTTATTTTTTTAAATTTAAAATCATATTTTTACTTAACAAAATTATTTAAAAATTAAAATTGGTTCAAAAAATCAAGAAAAAATATTTTTAAAAAGTTTTAGGTATTCAAGCTGGTTTGAATGAGCCCAAGTGTTAGAGTGAGGCTTAAACTATATTAGCTTTTTTAAAAAGGTTATGATACTTTAAGCCCAATTCAAATAAGCCCGGCTTATTCAAATTATTGACTCTTATCTTAAGTTCTTAACCTTTCTTTATAATGTCTTGTGGATTGGTTTTGGTGCTTAGCACCAATTAACACTGCATTTTGTAGTGTTAAATTTTTTCTTTTCTTTTTTTTAAATCACAAAATTATTATTATAATAATGAATAAATATTAATAAATTATTATTGTAATATTTAATAAATAAATAATTTAATTTGTTAAATTTTGACCTGAACAATTCATGTATAAATTTTGGTCTAAACAGTTGAGAATTGCAGTAAAAAAACATTAGAATTGTAACTAAATATATTTTATAAAATATTTTTTATTTTATTGATTTTGCACAGTTGTCCGGGCTATGAGAGAAATAATATCATTCAAGGCATGATCAAGTATTAAATATAGTACTTCTTTGTGTTTGGACTAAATATGAAATGTAGCACAATAGATCACAAGGTTATTTGGACTGATAATTGAAACGTCAGGCCCAATATAAACAAAAGAGATCGGCCCCCGAAACCCCAATACAGCCGAAATCCCGTCAGCTTCAAATATCAGACCGTTAGCATGAAGACACAATCCTAATTAATGCCGAAATCTATGCCCAAGTAGTTCGGTGAAATGGGTTATTGATCAAAATGGAGAGATCGTGCCATAAGTTTCACAGAATTTCTGAATCTTCGGTAAAACGTGCTAAGTCTCAAAGAAAAGGCTTTTGTTATCAGACACTACAAAATAGGAAGAAGAAAAAAAAACAGAGAGGACAATTAATACTCGATCAAGACTTGCCTAATTTACATTTACTAGCCCTTTTCCGTTCTTAGTTTGTAATCTATAATTTTCAAACATTCATAAATTAAAATTACACACTTGTTCTACCAAAGCCTACTATCTTTTTACATCCGAGCGAACTGTGGTAAGAGAACTTAGGACCCTTACGTTATCTATTTGAGACTCAGCGTCTCTGGCACGCCTGGTTTTGTTATTCAACTACGAACATTTGTAACGGAATTTAAACATTGTTTTGTTACATAGTAAAAAACTAGCTCATTCTGTTAGACTTAACCCCTATTTTTTAACTTCTCAAGTAATTTTTTTGGTAATTTTTTTAATATAATTTTTAAACTATTTAGACCATATTTTATCTAAACTGTTCACAGGCTTTAATTTTAAACAAGTTAAATTTATTTATTTATTGAATATGAAAATAATAATTTTATAATATTTTTTTATTATTATAATAATAATTTTGTGATTTAAAAAAGAAAGAACAAAATTTAACACTGCAAGACGCTGTGTTAATTGTTGCTGAGCAGCACGGTCCGAAATCGGATCCACTGTGTCTATTACCACACACTACATCATTTGACCGGAACAGGACATAAACAGGAGAACTTGGAGTAGAAGCTAGCTAATAAGGCCACTCCTTGTAAAGTGTGACCATGCTATCTCATTTTCAAACAGGTGCCGGCACATGGAATGTTTCCCACTTCCCATAATTTCTTTGCCAACAAAATGATATCGCATTGTGCCCTCTTCTATCCCTTATATAATATATAATATTATTCTATATCTTTTAATTACCTATATCTGTAACAAAAAAATGTTGAGTCCAAGTCTTGTCGAGTGACTAGTTGTTCTACATAGTGTCCCCTCCTTTCCTTGAAAGAATTTTTGATTTTAAATATGATGTTGACATGTTTTGAGCTAGTAATTCAGGCTAAGCTCGAATCTATTCAAAAAATTAATGTGGGGAGAGGTTATATGAACTTTTTTAAGAGAGTATAATGCTTTAAGTTTGATCCGAATAAGTTCGATCTGAATTGATTTTGACCTGAATAAACTTAACCATTGAATTTTCAACTCTATATATATATATATATATATATAGTGATAATTTGGCCAAACCTAATGAGTTAGACAGAACCGACCAAAAAAAGTTAAGGCCAAACTTGATTATATGAACTTTTTTAAAATGGTAGAATACTTCAAACTTGATTTAAATAAGTCCAACCTAAACTAAGCTGACTCAAATAAGCCCACCTGCCTGAATTACTAGCTTTAGACATGTTTGAGTGCATGCATGTAAGTCTCCATTTCTATGAGAAAGGAATAAGTTAGGAATCATTTTTTATTAAAAAAATTTAAGTTATATGTATTAAGAAAATTTTTCACGTTTTGGATTTGAATTTGGTCTACTCTCACTCAGAGACTATTATTTCACGTGATACGATAACAATATTTTAATTTAATTAAATAGCTGTAACAAAAAGAAAGTAGAAAATCTTATATTTTTATTAGAATAAATAACATATTTGGGAGTTCTTTGCTCATTATGATTGTTTTAAATGGAGAGAAATGTGTTTTAATATCTTCAAGTATTGATAAAATTTAATGACTGTAATTAAGATGAGTGAATGGACTTAAATTATTTATTGAATTTAAATCCCATGCAAATGTTTTACATCCATGTTGTGCTGCTTTTCAATCCAGATTAATTTAAACTGATATCAATATGGTTCCCGAGATTTGTTTTTTTTTTTTTGTAATGAAACGGATGTGTCCAAGGAAATAACTACAGATATTGTTATAATCTATATAATTATTAAGATAGTTTCCTTGAGTGTTCCTAATGTTCTAATTTTTTCTTCGAGGTCTTGTTGGCCAAATTTCTTTTCTTCAATCTTCCCATGTATTTACTAAAGATAGAATATATTCTGTAAATGCGTTTAATTTATTCTTTTGTTTGGGGGGATAATATACATTAATATACATCCCACAAGTTGAGCCGAGCAAACAAAAACAATAATAAAAATCAATTTGGTCTTAAACGCTAGTGAAATGAGTGTAGAATATATTCGGCCAAGGGGGCTCTCTTGGCTTTGCCTTCCAATGTGGGCATATATAGATGATGCTATTTGATTTTTTTTTTTAAATAATACAATTATTGTAAAAAATAATGCCATAATATATATTCCTTTTAAGAAAAGGCCTCTCTTTTTTAAAGTGTTTCCATTTTTATATATATATATATATATATATATATCAATATAATAGTCCACTTATTGTTTTTCCCCCTAGAA